>NC_056731.1:1438211869-1438226869 GCF_019279795.1 Protopterus annectens
CAGTGACTATATGTAGGCTCAAAATATTCTTTTGCAACTGTTCACTTGTATCCTAGTGTGTGTGTGTGTGTGTGTGTGTGTGTGTGTGTGTGTGCGTGTGCGTGCGTGTGTGTGCGTGTGTGTGTGTGCGTGCGCGTGTGTGTGTGCACGTGCGTGTGTGTGCACGTGTATGCGTGCGTGCGTGTGTGTGTGTGTGTGCGTGTGTGCGTGTGTGCGTGTGTGTGTGTGTGTGTGTGTGTGCGCATGTGTGCGTGTGTGCGTGTGTGTGTGTGTGTGTGTGTGTGCGTGTGTGCGTGTGTGCGTGTGTGTGTGTGTGCACGTGTATGCGTGTGTGTGTGTGTGTGTGTGTGTGTGTGTGTGTGTGTGTGTGTGTGTGTGTGTGTGTGTGTGTGTGCGCGCACACCACACTGGGTTGGTGTGTCTTTGCTATCAATATAAGTACTGCCAAGAGGTACAAAGAATGCTTGATTGTTTCCCTTTTCATTACCTGCTATAGTCAGCATGACAGCCTCTTTTTCATTGATATGTTTAACCACCAGGAATAAGCACACTGTGTATGATTAGGCCACCCAGAGTCAATGGCACAGATATATAACACAGTTCAAGACAATGTAAATAATTACATAAAGGTCTTATGATAATTTAGAAAGAATATTAAACATACAATTTAATATGGATCTGTCCAAGATGCCATGGAAAATGATGGATTCACACAAAATAGTAAAACAGTGAGAGGAATGGAAAATTCTTGCAGTAGATAGAATTAGGATTATAGGCCTCACTCAGTATGTAGAAGCACTTAATTAGCAACAGTCTCTGTAATAAAGAATAACTTCATGATACAGCTGTCCTAAAATTAAAGTGAAGGGCTTTGATGTTGTCTTTAAACGTATTCATTCACCCTTGAATGTTCTTCACGGCCTACACACATATAATACTGTTAATAGTTGACATACTGGATAGTTGTGTAAAAAAAGGATTGCAACTACCTAGACACTTATTTAGCTGGTTACACCAGACTTTTCAGGTATGAGATAGTGAGATCTAAGATCTTATAAAAGGATTTGCTGAGTTGGCTTCAAAAGATCCCTACAGTGTTTATGGATGACAGGATATAATTCATTATTCAGGATGGCCTTATTAAAGAGATAGACAATGACTGCAGGCAATCAGCTTCATCAGAATTTACTTAAGAATGTGCAGTGAATTTAGAACATCAAACTACAGTACATGATATACATTCAGAACTCTAACACCAGGCAATAACTTTATTAAAGCTGCATAGACAGACCTCATATCCCTTTAAAATGTCCCAAGTCCACAGTTTCTACTGAGATAAAATTTCTGCATATGACGTTTAATAACAATGGGCCGGATTCATGAAGGCTTGCACGGAGTCTAAGAGTAGAGTAAGACTCAAGCCAGCCAACATGTCTGCCGAGCGATCCAGGAACAGCCGGCAGGGGCGTGCAAGAGAGCTCCTAAAACGACTCTTGCACAGACAGTGGTAGTTTATGCAAATTACCTCATTTGCTGCTGAAAGCTATGCAAATGAGGTAAATTTGCGATCCAGGAAACACTAACCTGTCCGAGTGAGAGTAGTGTTATTTGCAGAAATGTACTCGGTTGGCAACTGAGTACCATTCTGCAAATAGCAAAACAAAGCTATGACAGCTCCAGATAAAGGATGCATCCAGTTGAGGAAGCATGCCAATGGCCAAATATACGGCCATTGGCATTTTTATATGCTGCAAAATAATAAAAGATATTTTTTTCCCCCGATCTCCGATGCTTAAGCATAACGCAGCACTGCGCAAACGTGCGGCGCTCTACAAACCAGAAAAACAAAAAATAAAAGCCACAAATAGGGATTTTATTCAAAATATTCATTTGCCATACAGGTGAATGGCAGTCTGAAGACAACATGGCTACTGAGTACTGTTTGCTAAAGGGGGAAGCTCAGTCTGAGAGATGTAACCAAGCATTAGTAGGCAATCCTATGCAAATGAGTATAAGGATAATGAATCCCAGTTTTCCCTGCCATGTGAACCATGTCCCTAGAGTGTAAGAGTAGGATTAGGGGAGTAACAGAGTAGAAGATAGGTGACATCATGAGGGGGGTATGTATCAAAAAGACTGTAAGCTTATTGGAGCAGAGTGGCATGTGTTTGCTGTGAGTTACTCAGGACTGAAAGAGGTGTGGCTACAGTTGTCTAAACTGAAACCCAGAAACCGAAGGTGTACGCCGTGCCTATCACTAAAGTTTCTTGCAAAGCTGCTTACACTGTGTGCGCATGTGTGCATGCCTGTAAACCCGTCTAAGCCTGGGTGCGCGTGTGTGCATCCGTGTAAGCCTGTGTAAGGCTGTCTAAGCCTGTATGCATGAATGTGCACCTGCCTAAGCCTGTGTAAGTTTCTGTAAGCCTGTGTGAGTGCGTGTGTGTGTGTGTTGGCGCTTGTTTGCATGGCACTGCCCCCTGTGGAAACAGAAAAGGAAAAGGAAGGAAAAGAAGTAGTAGGAAGTTAACCAAGGAGAACTAGCAGAGCTGCCAGGTGAAATCAATCAGAATCAGCCAATTACACAGGCAGTACACTAGCCCAGCCCAGCCCAGCACTTAAAACTCTGCAAACAACATTCCCCCATGTTTTTCTCAGAAACACTGCAACACTGCAGTCAACAAAGAGAAGTGAAAACTTAAAAAGCTTAACTGAGACAAAACATGTTAGGGGCTGCCATTGCTGTTATAAGGCAACATGTGCAAGATGCTGAGGGTGGTGCCATTGTGAATGCTGCTGAGTAACCCACAGTGAGGAGATGGAGAAGAGTGTACAGACCCAGGGTAACCTACCAGGGGCTACATGAGCTGGATATAGTGGAGCGCTATAGAGTGGACAGAGAGCTCCTGCAGCAAATTGTTGAGCTGTGCAGGCCACACCTCACACACAGAACCAACAGAGGGGAACCCATCCCAGTGGAAACCAAGGTATGTGTTGGCCTAAGAATACAAGCAACAGGTACCTTCCGGAAACCAACTGGTGATATGATGGGGATTTCACAGGCATCAGCATCCAGGATACTGCACCATTTCCTGAATGCAATGTCAGCACATGTCGGTGATCATGTATATTTCCCCAATTCCCGTGAGGTATTGGCCAGCAATATGCGTCTCTTCCATGAAATAGCGGAATACCCTGAGGTAGTGGGTGCAATTGACTGCACGCACATACACATCAAAGCACCAGCTGGTGAGCGGGGTAGAGCCTACATCAACCGCAAGGGCTTCCACTCCATCAACTACCAGGTCATGTGTGATGCCCAGGGCATAATACTGAATGTGTGTACTGGCTGCCCTGGAAGCTACCATGATTCCCATATCTGGCATCTGTCACAGCTGTACCAGACATTTGCCAATGGGGACATCCCTGACGGTCACCTAGTGGGGGATGCTGGATACGCACTGGAGCCGTGGCTGATGACACCCATCAGAAAT
Organism: Protopterus annectens; assembly: GCF_019279795.1. Taxonomy (NCBI): domain Eukaryota; kingdom Metazoa; phylum Chordata; order Ceratodontiformes; family Protopteridae; genus Protopterus; species Protopterus annectens. The sequence goes on from NC_056731.1 coordinate 1,438,215,361, forward strand.
GTACACACACCTGAACAAGAACTCCATAATGAGGCACACGCACAAACATGAAATGTAATCGAGCATGTGTTTGGGATGCTCAAGTCACAGTTCCAGTGCCTGGACACATCTGGTGGAGCCTTGCAGTACTCACCAACTACATGTACCCAAATTGTCATGGTATGTGCCATGCTACACAATATGATCCTGTGAAAACAGCTGCAGCAGGAACAGCATGGGGCAGGACCAAATAGCCCCCCACCATTGCCAAGGCCTGCACAGGCACAACATGACTTGGAGGAGGAACAACCTGAGCCTGCCCCAGTAGGCAGAAGAAGACATGCCCAGTATGCCTTGGCCTTGGCAAAGAAGAAAAGCATAGCAGATACACTGGCTCATTAGGAACCCTGGAAAGGATACCTCTCTCTTACTCGCACATAAAATAAAAGGGTTGCTTAACTTGACACTACCTGTTTCCAAACATGTATAGGGAGTGTAGTATGTGCATCTGACATAGGCAGCCCTACAGCCCCACCTGAGGCATGATTGCCATGTTTTAAGCAATATAAAGCAGTGCTAAGCAGCTTTTACCAATATCTAGTACATGTAAACAAAATTGCTCGTGCAATGCTGGGCAAGGTTGGGCAAAGTTGAGTAAAGTCAGTTAAACATGCTCATATATGCTTTACTGTTCCTTAAGCAGTCTGGTCTGCCCAGCATGAAAATAAAAAGCAGTGACAGGGCTCGTATACTCGGATACTTTGCACTATAGTCACAGTACTAAACCACTAAGCCATGATATCGTTCCAGTAGTACAGACACAACAGGACAATTGTACACTAATGCAAACACAAAGAAATTCTATATCATGCCCCTAAAGAGGCAAATGGGTAACCTCCTCCACACAGAGAACATCAGGCCAGGCGGTGTGATGTGGGTTGTGAGGCTATGAAGTCGCAATCTAATATACATGAGATTGGACGCTAAGATCTGTAGTACAGTAGTATGCCTCAAGCCAGTATGATAGGCAACAGTACATACTGAAATGGTGTCCTGTACATAGGAGTGCAGGCATAGCAAATGTGTAAAAGTGTCAGGTGAAACCCACATCCTATGTACACCCACAGTAACAATCAGGTGTGCCCCCGGGTAGAAATGTACAAAGAATAGCTGTCCCCCCTGTATGTAGAAATGTTGATAAGTCTATGCAAAGTGTCTCATGGAAGCCCTGCAGGCACAGTATGATCCCTGTTGATCTATGACACAAAGGTGAGCCCCACTGTAAAAATACAACTTGATTTTCCATACACATATAGTATAAATGTCTATACCGGGATTGCTCACACACTCCAACAAATGTAATGGATTTCATTCAGCATCACACTGAAAGGTCATACTGGGCATGCTCACACACTTAAAGAAATGAAGCAAATGTCAGGCAGCAACATACTGAAAGGTCATACTGGGCATGCTCACACATTTAGGCTAAAACCGGATGTGATAATAAGGGATCTATGGACAAATGTGGATAGTCATCTCTACTTCCAGAAACACATTCACAAAGTGGTTGGAAAATCATGCTATGTGTTCACACAAACTGTCAAGGTCTGTGCATGCAGGTCAAAGGAGGTTCCCACTACTCAGCAGTCATCAGATCTGTCAGAGAGTACCACAACACACTTGCGATGAATCTGACTAGGCACGTTCAGCAGCTAGAAAGACCAATGAAGTACCTTAACAAGAGGATTACTGGCCTCAAATAGTTGCCCCATGCAACAAGACTGAATGTAACCCAATCTGTACTCTGTTGCATACTGTCTACTCAGGAGATCTCTGCCCAACAGACAGGTCCATGTCATGGTTACACTCAGATCTGTTCTGAGTTACAGCTCAATGGCACTAAATGTACAGTGCCAACTGATATTGCCAACATCCTGGCAGATAGGATCAGTGTTAACTTTACCCCCCCTCTCACCCATGAAAGAGCACATTTCTATAATGGAAGACTGCAACGTTGCTGTCATCATGGCTGCACAGGTAAAAAACACTCTCCAAAGCCAGTATTACAGCAGCCATGGGACCAGATAACTTCCCAGGCTGTGTAGTATCTACTTCCCTGAAGTAAACATTAACATGGAAGGTCTGTGGCTACTGAAGTTTCCAGAGGACTGCAAACTAGGAGCCATAATTGTAAACACTAAAGATGTGGACATCCTACAAAAGGGCCTCACTGAGACAGATGGCTGTTGTCAAAGCCATGGGCTCTAGCTCAATGCCAAAAGGTGCATTGTCATCCCCTTTGTTAAAAACTCTGTAGCCAAGAACTACAACATAGGTGGTAGTATACTTCACACTGAAAGTGTGACAAGAGACCCTGGGTCACAGGTGGACAGTGGATACAACTGTGATAATCACATTCCCACAGTAGTCAGGAAACCCTCCTATGTGGCACACCTCATCACAAAATGTGTCTCATGCAGAATAGAAGAGGACATTGTTCCCCTCTACTCATCACTCACTAGAACTATAATAGAGTACAACGCCACTGTTGCTATGTACCTCACAAGACAACTACAACAACTGGAAAGCCAGCAGCAATACCTCACAAAGAGCATTATCAGCCTGAAATACATGCCATACACAGACCATCTCAAAATGCTCCATCCGTACTCCCTTGCATATTGCCTACTCAGAGGTGTTCACTGCCTAACATACAAAGCTATGTCAAACACAAAGCTGTTGGATATGCTCCACGTAAAACACTCACAATCCCTCTGACCTTCAGACCCAAAACCACGAGTGAAATACAAAAGGAAGGGGTGTACCCATTTACCTTATGGATACCCACACCTTCAGGTTAGTGGCACAGCATGAGGCCTTGGAGGCCATGCAAGTGCAACTAACATTGGGCAAAGCTGCCCATCAGATTGTAGCCTGCTACAGATCACGTACCTTGTCTCAGGAACCTCACTCAGTATTCCGGAGAACAGTGGAAAATATAAAAGTCCTATCAAACACCATTATATGAGGAGATTACAGCTACCCAAACATTGAGTGGTGGAATTACTCATGTACAATGTCCTTTTCCCAATGTTTCAAAGAGTTTAAAAACTATAACACCCTGGAACAACTGGTCACCATGCCCACTAGAGGTGACAACATACTGGACATGATCATCACCAATATGGGGTACCAGTGTTCCACAACAGAGATAAACCCCTCGCTGGTAATATCAGATCATTAAGCAATCACACTGGACATCCACATCCCACCCCTCCACCCAGTCAATGAAACCAATGTGAAAATATTTGCAAAAGCAAACTGCATACTTCCCAAGACCAAAGTGGAACGTTCCGAAGACCTCTTGCTATAGGATAATGGTATACAATCTGCAGAATCATTTACAAGTGCATCCTATGAGCATCTACAGGGATGCATGGAATGAGACATCACAAATAAAACCAAGATGCACTCCTCCAAAAATAGGACAACAATCAAGTGGTTGTTGGCCATAAATAAGCTAGACAACAGAAGGTGGAAATGAACACATGATACATCCAACTTCACTAAAGGAAAGGCATCACTGATCATTATCAGGAAGAAACAATGATCACTCATAAAATAATCCAAGGACAGTTTCTAAAGACAAATAGCCAAGCAATGTAAGAATAACAACCACAAAGCCTTTGGTAGCTATACCAGACATGTAGGTGTCAACTTCCAAATATGCTGTCAGCTACTGAAAAAAGGAAAGAAATACACCAAACCAACTTTCATTGCCCACATCCAGGTGGACAAGTTCAGTGTAAACTCCCCCCATCACCCCCAAAAGGGCCTGTGTCCATCACAGAAGGATGCAGAGCCCCAGACGTCATGGACATGCAGGTTAAGACAGCCTTCACCAAAGTTAAGAACACAGCATCAATGTGACTGGATGGTGTCCCAGGCTGCGTCTTACACTAAGCCCATAAGGAACTACACCCTCACCTACATTCACTGTCCAGACTCAAGCGTACCACAGGCTATGTATCCAAAGAATGGCATACACTAACAGTCATCCAGCTCCACAAAGGGGGTGCCACAACAGAACCTGGAAACCATTGGCCAATATGTCTACTCAGCCTGGTCTACAGAGCTATTGAGCAAATTGTCATGGAACCCATAAACTGAGACATTGGAGACCTCCAGACACTGGACTCTACACAACTTCGCCTTGTTAAAGGCAGATCCTGGATCCTAAACCTAGTTGACTTATTTCAAACAGTTACCAAGGACATAGATGGAGGTGAAAGTATTCCACACAGCCCACCCGGACCTCACAAAGGACTTTCTACACCATTCCCCACTCTGTCATCATGGACAAGCGTACCAGCTTGAACATTAACAGCTATGTCACAGGATGGGTGGCCAAGTGGCTCACAGATCAAGCACACATGTTCAGAGTTGCGGGTGCCATGTCCATCTCTAAGCCAGTCACAAATGGCATTCCACAGGTCTTGGTCCTGGGACCCCACCAGTTCAGTAGATACTGCTCAGAGGTACAGGCAAGCATGGAAGGTGTATGGCTGAACAGGTTTGCAGATGAATGGTAACTGTGGACCATAATCGACTGTACGGCTGACACAGACATCCTCCAGAAGTGTCTTACAGAGACAGATAACTGGTGTCAAAACAATGCCCTCAAACTGAATGCCAAAGAATGCATAGTCATCCCTTTTGGGTAAAACAAAGTGCACACAAATTACCACATAGGTGGTAATCCAGTATGTACACAGAAAGTCATTATGGCCCTGGGGACACAGGTAGATAGTAAACTCCCCTTTGATGATCACATGGCCAAAGTGTTTAGACATTCATTCAATGTAGCCCACTTAATGTCACCTAATGTAACCCACTTTGTATAGTCTGATGATGTCACCATCCTACAAATATACCTGTGGAAAGGATAACTCACAGTGATGTGTATAGCATGTCATGTTAATGTGTACTTCTTAAGGATCATGAAGTAGTTAGACAGGGTTTTGAATCCTGCACCTGACAGCTCTGTGTATGTGGACTCCTTGGGAAGGAACACCCTTTTAGGAGAGTAGTAAAACACCTTAAAAGTGGTAAACTAATCTTTGTCAAGTCTGATGATGTCACCATCCTACAAATATCTCCAAAAATAGTGCAGAAACCGAGATGAAGAAACAATCCACAGTTAGAACTTTATTAATCCACCAACAAACGAATACAAACGGATACGGACACTAAAAAGCACAGTAAAACCACCATAAATGCCTTAAATGTTCAAACAAGCATTTTCGTCTCTTTACATAGACTTCATCAGATGACCAGCTTGTCCCAGGAGGACCAGTATTTAAATACAAACAATTAAATAATTAGATAATTATCCTATGGGGTGTTAATAGATGTTTTAAAAACATCAGCTATTCCAAAGCTTCAATCTAAAACCATTTATCAAAACAATTCATAGTTTTATACCAACTAAACTTTAACATTTTTTGTACCTTAAACCCAATAAATATTATTTTAATGATATTAAAAACATTTTAAAATACTTGTAAAGTGCAATTAATTCATTTAATGATAGGAACCCATGCCATCTAGTGGCTGTTTTTATTTCACAATTCATATTCCATCAAAGTTTAGCAGACCTTAGTTTTAATAATGGTTTAATAGAAATGTGATCCTTTAAACCAGGGGGGTTATCAGCTTCCAGAGTTACTTGCCACCATAACTCTTTAAATTCTATCTTATCTTCCCAAGGACCCCCTCTGATGTCGTTTTTAATTTGTTCCAAAACCATAAACCTAAAACAAGCATCTGAGCATGTCGTAGTATGCTTAAAAAGGGCATTGGATTCTTTCCCCACTGAAATTTCATAGATATGTTCATAGATCCTTCTTTTTAACCTCCTCTCTGTCTTTCTGACATAGAAGGACCCACATGTCTTACAAATAGCCAAATATATTATTCCCTTAGCCTCACAATTGTAATATTCAGAACTATTTGTCCACTTATTTCTACTTTCCAAATAGTACTTTTCTAAATTTAAAATGTATGTACATTGGGTACAATGGCCACATTTGCATGTGCCCTTCCTACCCCTATTAGTACTACCTTTCTGTTTATTTTCTAAAATAGTTCTGATACATTGGGAATTCTTATAAATCACCTTTTGTGGAATATTAGACACATTTTCTGTCTGAAAGGGAAACAAATCTGTCCCATTCCTTTAAAAAAATCCTTTTAACATTACTATTTAACACATTATATTCTAATATTAAAGTCTGTTTATATTCATCCCTATTACTTTCTTTATTAAAAGTGTTACTGTGTTCTTTACATTTTTGTATGGGTTTAAATATACTTATTTTCCCATTTACCACTTCTTCCCTTATTTGTGTAGCCTCTCTCCAAAAACATCTTTTGTAATAACTCACACTCCTTAAAAAAATCATTTTCAGAACTTGCCATGCGACTACCCCTTACAAATTACCCCTTAATATTTTTCTTACAATGTATAGGGTGTGTGCTTTCAAAATGTAAAAAAAAATTACAAAAATTGATTTTCTAAATATTTTGGTTTCAAAACTTGAGCCCATTTTGTATACTTCTATGTCCAAGTATTGCAAGCTGATATCGGTGATTTTGTATGTAAACCTTAAAAAATTAGATGTGTTACTCATATACACCATAAATTCCTCAAATGTTTCTTTTCCCGCTGTCCAGAAAATTACTATATCGTCCAAAAACCTATGATATAGTGTCCAGCAGTTTTTAAATTTGGTGTTCAATATATATTTCTCCTCACATTTAGCAAGGAACAAATTAGCATAAGTAGGGGCACAAGCAGCTCCCATTGGTACCCCCTGGATCTGTTGATAAAATTATCCATTAAAATATATAAAATTATTCTTTAAAATTAAATCCATCAACCAAATATTCACTAATTTCTCATTTTGTGTTAATATTTTGTCCTCATAGACAATCTCCTCTAACATTTCCATCCCCTCCATGTAAGGAATGGAGGAAAATAAATCAATAATGTCTATAGTGACAAAGAGAAGGTTGTCATGGTATAACATATCAGAAATTTCTCTTAAGAGGTCCCACGAATCCCTTAATATAGTTTTCCTGTTTAACCATAAATTCTTTAATTTCTTGTCTACGTATTTAGCCAAAGCATAGGTCTTGGATTCTTCTGCGGATACAATTGGCCTAAGTGGGGGATCCCTTTCAAATTTATGTATCTTGGGTATACCAAATATGGTAGGTGTTTTTGGTTTGTCTACTTTCAAGTACATAAAAGTGTTGTGGCCAATCAATTCCTCATACAACATATCATTTATACTCACATCAATTTTATTATAGGCTATATTTATCTCCTTTAATGAGACATTACAATATCTTGTTTCGTCCCATAATATTGTATTCATCTTACTTTCATATAATATGTTGTCCATAAGAACCACCCACCCCGTTTATCTGGTTTCATTACCCTAATATTTTTGTTATCTTTAATTTCATACATTAATTCTCTTTCTTTCCTGCTTAAGTTTCCCCTATATCCCACCTTAGTCTGTTCCTTTCTTACCTCTTTTTCCAACACCCTTTCTAGATTCTTTAACTGGGGATGTAAGGGGGGATTATAAGTACTTTTACGTTTTAATTCTATATTGTTATTCACTTTATTCACTGGAAACATAATGTTTAAGTTAACTTTTTTCAGGAACATTTTTATGTCTAATAAACTTCTGGTAATATCACCCTTTTTATAAGGGATAAATTTCAACCCCTTAGAAAATAATCCAAAATGGTCCTTTTCTATATCTAAATTACTAAAGTTATATATAGAATAATTATTATACGTATTCCTAATTCCTTCCACCAGGATATCATTAGGGAATATAGTGGGGTGGGTTGGGTGGGTATTCCTTAGAATCTCCCCCTCCCCCCCTCTGAAAATGTGTTTCTTGTGGGCCCTGTTTATTCATCAGTCTCGCAGATCTACGTAGAGGGGGGTATTCTTAATCATATTCCTGATCCTCTCCATAAAATGCTCTTCATTCCTTTCATTTTCCACCATAGGTTCATTATAATTATACCTAGTATTAAATGTTTGTTTAAAATACTTCTTTGGAGGTTTGGGGTAACTATTATTACTGTCGTATTCCCTAATATCCCTCTCCAACTTTTTTATTTTTCTATGCACCAAATCTTCACATTTATTATCTATATCATCTCTAATACCAAAGTATTTTTCTTTCTCCTCCTTAATGGTGAACATTAAATATTCCTTAACCTGCTGGTCTAAATCATCTATGTCCTTCTGAATTCAATCTTGACACCTAACATTTTCCCTAATAATTAGTCTCAAAACATCCAAACTACATTTGTTAAATACTTCTGTGAGTTCATTATAAAATATAGAACCGAACATAGCATTATTGGGAAATTTGTACACCCGCAAGCCTTTAGGTACAATTTCCCTAGAAATACACTCTTTTAAATATTCATTTCAATTTCCAAGGTTCGGTATTTATGCATTAGTTTATAAAGTTTGTCAAACTTAAATCTGTATGAATCACCAGAAGCATTCTGCTTATTACTAGTGTAATCAAATTTAAATGAATATTTAGTCCATAGACAGTCTTTCATTTCTTTAAAAACTTTAGGTTTAATAGTACCTGTGACCGTAGCTCTAGTGTCTAATGCCTTTGGTCCCTGTCCAGGGTTCCTGCCCCTATTGGAGCAAACTCTGTTTTTGACAACTTTAAAAATATTAGGAGTAGTAGCTGGATTGAAAGTTTCACTGTTAACGTCTCTAAGGTCGCCGACGTCTTGTGTTACGCCAATAAGCTCCCTTTGATTTCCATCCTGTATTAACAACCATTCGGTTCCTGGCTTGTGACGCTGAGCTAAGTTCCCCTAAATCCCCACCAAGGATTGGCTAAGTGGGGTTAGTAGATCAATCAACTCAGTAAGCTGGTCAATCAGCTTTCGCGATTGGCCTAATTCATTCTGCCCTCTGGCATCAGGAAGTGGTTGCGTCTCCATCTCCTTGGGAGGGTGGCCTAATGGTTAAGGTGCTTGCCTTACAAACACAAGATACAGGGTTTGAATCTCACAGGGGATAAATGGCTAGGCTTAAAATGGCTCGCAAGACCAGTTAGCCTAGTACTAACCTATGAACCTATGAACCTTTCCACTCAAACCACCAGTAACCAAAGTAAATGTGGAAAAAACTGCATAAGTAAACCAATAACTCCAAAATAGTGCAGAAACCAAGATGAGGAAACAATCCACAGTTAGAACTTTATTAATCCACCAACAAACGAATACAAATGGATACGGACACTAAAAAGCACAGTAAAACCACCATAAACGCCTTAAATGTTCAAACAAGCATTTTTGTCTCTTTACATAGACTTCATCAGATGACCAACTTGTCCCAGGAGGACCAGTATTTAAATACAAACAATTAAATAATTAGATAATTATCCTATGGGGTGTTAATACATGCTTTAAAAACATCAGTTATTCCAAAGATTCAGTCTAAAACCATTTATTAAAACAATTCATAGTTTTATACCAACTAAACTTTAATTTTTTTTATTTTTTGTACCTAAAACCCAATAAATATTATTTTAATGATATTAAAAACATTTTAAAATACTTGTAAAGTGCAATTAATTCATTTAATGATAGGAACCTATGCCATCTAGTGGCTGTTTTTATTTCACAATTCATATTCCATCAAAGTTTAGCAGACCTTAGTTTTAATAATGGTTTAATAGAAATATAATCATTTAAACCAGGGGGGTTATCAGCTTCCAGAGTTACCTGACACCATAGCTCTCTAAATTCTATCTTATCTTCCCAAGGACCCCCCCCCCGATGTCATTTTTAATTTGTTCCAAAACCATAAACCCAAAACTAGCATCTGAGCATGTCTTAGTATGCTTAAAAAGGGCATTGGATTCTTTCCCCACTGAAATTTCATAGATATGTTCATAGATAATTCTTTTTAACCTCCTCTCTGTCTTTCCAACATAGAAGGATCCACATGCCTTACAAATAGCCAAATATATTATTCCCTTAGCCTCACAATTGTAATATTCAGAACTATTTATCCACTTATTTCTACTTTCCAAATAGTACTTTTCTAAATTTAAAATGTATGTACATTGGGTATAATGGCCACATTTGCATGTGCCCTTCCTACCCTTATTAGTACTACCTTTCTGTTTATTTTCTAAAATAGTTCTGATACATTGGGAATTCTTATAAATCACCTTTTGTGGAATATTAGACACATTTTCTGTCTGAAAGGGAAACAAATCTCTCCCATTCCTTTAAAAAATCCTTTTAACATTACTATTTAACACATTATATTCTAATATTAAAGCCTGTTTATATTCATCCCTATCATTTTCTTTATTAAAAATGTTATTGTGTTCTTTACATTTTTGTATGCGTTTAAATTTACTTATTTTCCCATTTACCACTTCTTCAATTATTTGTGTAATACAATTCAGGGGGTAGCCTCTCTCCAAAAACATCTTTTGTAATAACTCACACTCCTTAAAAAAATCATTTTCAGAACTTGCCATGCGACTACCCCTTACAAATTGCCCCTTAACAATATTTTTCTTACAATGTATAGGGTGTGCGCTTTCAAAATGTAAAAAGGAATTACAAAAAGTTGATTTTCTAAATATTTTTGTTTCAAAATTTGTGCCCATTTTGTATACTTCTATGTCCAAGTATTTCAAGCTGATATTGGAGATTTTGTATGTAGACCTTAAAAAATTAGTTGTGTTACTCATATACACCATAAATTCCTCAAATTTTTCTTTTCCCGCTGTCCAGAAAATTACTGTATCGTCCAAAAACCTACGATATAGTGTCCAGCAGTTTTAAATTTGGTGTTCAATATATATTTCTCCTCCCATTTAGCAAGGACCAAATTAACATAAGTAGGGGCACAAGCAGCTCCCATTGCTACCCCCTGGATCTATTGATAAAATTCTCCTTTAAAATATATAAAATTATTCTTTAAAATTAAATCCATCAACCAAATATTCACTAATTTCTCATTTTGTGTTAATATTTTGTCCTCATAGACAATCTCCTCTAACATTTCCATCCCTTCCTTGTAAGGAATGGAGTAAAATAAATCAATAATGTCTATAGTGACAAAGAGAAGGTTGTTTGAACATTTAAGGCATTTATGGTGGTTTTACTGTGCTTTTTAGTGTCCATATCCATTTGTATTCGTTTGTTGGTGGATTAATAAAGTTCTAACTGTGGATTATTTCCTCATCTCGGTTTCTGCACTATTTTTGAAGTTATTGGTTTACTTGTGCAGTTTTTTCCACATTTACTTTGCATCCTACAAATATACCTGTGGAAAAAAAGAACTCCCAGGAATGTGTGTAGTGCGTCGTGTTAATGCGTGCTTCTCTAGTGTCATAAAGTAGTTAGTTAGGGGTTTAAATCCTGCACTTGACAATTGTGTGTG
>NC_056731.1:1438531869-1438624369 GCF_019279795.1 Protopterus annectens
TGGTCAAGTGGTTACTTTTCCAGAGTAAAACTCCAGTGATCTGAGAGTTTGGGAAATCGAGTGTTCAATGAAGTTGTCCTGGTGAAGTTTGGTGAAGTGGTTTTGTATTTTTTTTTGATAATAACAGGTAGACTCATACATATATATATATATATATATATATATATATATATATATATATATATATTATTTATTTTACAGTTTGTTTACTATATATATATATATATATATATATATATATATATATATATATAATTTATTTGATAGTTTGTTTACTGGGATAGTCCATTGGTCAAGAAGAGCCCATTTTCAATGGAGTCCAGGAGAGAAAGATACACACTGGATGTTATAGAAAATGCTTTATTTATCTTTGTTTTATAACCCATGTCATGTTATTTTTCCTTTTTACTAAGTCTACAGCAAAATATGACAACTTTCTATTCTTTATCTTTGGATAACTATTTTTTCTGAGGCACAGATGTCTTGCAGCATTATTTGTTCTAGCTTTTCTTGTTATTTGGCTGATATAGAGATTTGGTAAAGTACAGGAAAATCACGCTTCTACAAACCTGACTACTTGATAACAACACATAATTCTATTCCCCAGTTCCTGCTGTGGGATGTTTCGGGGGCAGAAGAATATTATAGGAAACTCTTTGTCACTTGTATTTGTTTTATAACTAATGTCATGTTCTTTTTCCTCTTTACTGTATTTCTCTGTAATTCTACAGCCAAACGTTGCCAATACTCTATTCCGAACATTTGGATTGTGGCACAGATGTCTTCTAGCATTATGTGTTTTCTCTTTTAATGTCATACTGCTCATCATCTGATTTTTTAGTGTACAACACAATCACTCTTCGAAAAACCAATTTCTTGGTAATGACTCAAGTACTACTTATGTTCTGGGCTCTGTAAGACTTAGAAATGACTGCATATGTCTGCAGGAAACTGCACTCCTGAAGGTTACAACCATCAGTGAACTGAGGCATGTAGCAACCCATTCCTGTTCTACTAACAGAACTTCCGATGTCTGGTAGTAAGTGATGAAGACTAAATTTCTTCATTTTCTTACCACGTGTCCTTGAGTAAGTCACTTAACCAGGTAGCGCTTTGGGGCAATTAAGAATTTGTGTTAGACTCCCTGATGGGCTCCTGGACTGCATGCATAGCAGCCTTAAATGAACCTATGCCCCTATCCATTTATTCTTTTTTCAGTACATATCACAGCTATCACAGTACTGTTTCTATGCTATGCTTCTTCAGTCTCTTATTAGCTATGGTGGCTGTGGGTGTCAGTAACTGTCCAAAGAAATTCATAGCTTTTCATTGCATCTTAATCGTTTCTGTACTTTTTTCCCCAGCCATAATTGCAGCGATGATGTGTTTGATGTACAAAAGATTTCCTTTCTGCAATGTTTTTTCCTGCTCCATTTCATTCTATTTTCAGCCCACTTCCCCAAAGCTGACTATACCATATTACATTATCTATAATATTCTCTTTCTCAATTACTCTTTATTTGTCATCTCTGTATGTTTTGCCATTTGCATTGTTTCCCCAATTTACTGGCTGCCAAACAGTTATGTAATCATCTCATGTGAAATGATGTGCATCTCTACTTTAACAATGTTTACCACTGCTAAAGACAGCTTTGACCACTCACTAATAAGTCACTCTACCCTTGGAAAACTCCACAATTGTTGGACTACAAAATGTCAATGTCTTTATGGCCCAATACATGGTTTCTTGCCATCTGACACATCTTCATGTGTGCTGCAAATATTTTTCTACCTCATTTGGCATAACCTGAAGAAAATAAGGTTGGCCATAATTTGATAAATAATACATGTCTGTCCATATTTTAATGCAAGTGCATTATTTTTCAAGTGGAATTTCTTTATATTGTGTAACACAACTGACTCACACTTCCTTCAAAAACATACATTCGCACTGCCACACATGAAGCATTTTCAGTAAAATGATTTGGTGACCAATGTGAACACAGACAATGCCAATGAGACAAGCACAATATGTTTGTCAAATAAAGATGCTCCATTCACAACATTACACATATCTGCTTTTTCCCATTGTACAAAATTAAAAAAGGAATAACACAAATTCAAGAATGTCTGCTCATCATCAGTTTTTACCACCTACTGCACATCCTTAGGGAGTATGATATATTGATAATGCACTTACTATTTTAAGAAGCATTTTAACATATTTTGTCAAGCCCATTGTCTCGCACTGTTTCTCACAGTGTTGCACAGCAGCTGCTATATACTCCAGTTTTTCATACATTTCAGCCACATTTTTTATTTAACATTTGTTAACCGGGAAAGTCCGACTCGGAATGAAGCCAATTTTCAGCGGAGGCCCGGGGACAAATGCTCCACTTGAATGTTTGTAATGTTGCCTGCTTTTTGTGTTGTGCTTTTAGTCTTCCTATTAAATTAATATGTTAGTTGTGTTCCTTATGAGCATTGCTTACAACATTTACATATGCAGTGCATGAATGCTACAATTAAGGATCCCAAGTTTCATAAACTGATTAATGAAAAAATAGAGTGTTTGGTTTTCTTGTGTCACTGTTTCACTTTCTCTTTGCATGGTTGTTTAGCTATACTCTACCTCATCTGTATTCATTGCTGCATTATGTGTCTAGTGTATATGGAACTGAAAATTATAACTGGCCTAATTAATGTTTCAATACCACACAATTTCAAACTAAAGTGGAAATAGAAACAACAGAGTCTGTTTCACACATGTGAGCTGGGAGCTTCGGCCCTATCATTCCCATTGTTTATTTACTTGCTTATTTACATATGTTTACCTGGAAAGTCCAACTGGGAATTAAAACCCCTTTTCAATGGATATCCATGGAGAAAAGCTTCATGTTATATATACAAAGTTATTATGACAATATGCAAAACATCTATTAAAGCAAAAGCATTTATATATGTTTAAAGAGACATCTCAAGATTTAAACAATTAACTGCACTGTGCAATGCACATACGTTAAATTGAGTCTTTTATACAAAATTAATAGAAAGACAGTTGTGGTAGTTGCACTGTACAATACAGATATTTTAAAGGGATTTTTACAACCTAAAGTTACTTAATTGCAGATTGGGAAGTGAAGAGTCAATAGTCGTATATGCACATGCACAGGTGTGTATATATATATATATATATATATATATATATATATATATATACACACACACACACACACACACACACACACACACACACACACACACACACACACACACACACACAGGAATATTTAATAGAGATGCATAGACATATTAAGATCAATGAAAGAAATAGATTACAGAAAGCCAGTAAGACTCAAAATGTTAGAAGTTTGATTAAACAAATGAACTCAATAATCAAGACTATTAATAGAAATTCATGCTATATAACAAAAATAAATAGGATATATACTAAACAACTAAATTAGTGACACATAAAGTCTTACCACAAAAACACAAGGCAGTAATAGAAAGGAAAGGGAGAAATTAAATGCCATCATGGAAGTATCAAATAGAGAAAGCCAAAAAAGAATTAAGAAAAAAGTGTTGCTTTTAGAAGACTACAGAAGAAGGAACAGATCAACAAAAATACTCAGAAAGATAGATGTGATAAAAGCAATGCACAGTATCAGAACAGATCAGGATCTGTCGTACATTATTGCAAAGAATAAATAAACTAAAGGTATCAGCACAGGCAGAAAAATTTAGAAGATATGCAGATAAATATAAAGAAAAAGTACAAAATAAGCAATTTATTGATGACCCAAAATCTTTTATAGAGAATTAGGAAACTAGGCAAAAGGAATAGAAATGTCACCAAGAAATGAACTAGACACATTTTGAAGAAATATCTATGAAGACCCCGTGGAACATAACAAAGATGCTGAATGGATAGAAGTAAAAGAAGCAGTAAAAATTGAAATCTACAGGATATGAAAATGGATGAAGTAATGGCAAGAGAGATTAAAACAAAATTAAGAAAAGCTCCTAAATGGAAAACCCCAGGCCCAGATGCAGTACCTAACTTCTGGCTTAAAGTATTAACATATTTACATGAAGATTCAGCCCTGAATAAGAAATATTTATATGCACACCCTGAACAGATACCAACCTGATTAACAACAGGAAAAATGATACTCATCCTTAGCAGTGAACCTGCAAGATAACCTAAAAACTGTAAACCAATAACTTGCCTTCCAATGATGTATAAACTATACACTGGAATTGATGCTGACAGAGTCTATAGTCATTTAGAAGAAAAGTCAATCATGACAATAAAACAAAAGGATAACAAAAGAAATTCATATGGAACAAAGGATTATTTGTTATTAAATAAAGTCATAATGGAGAACTGTAAAAAGGGGAAAAATCTAAGTATGGCTTGAGTACATTACAAAAAAGCATTTGATAGCATCCCGCCTTCATGTATTAAAGAGTACTTAAAAATGTGTAAAATACACCCTGCACTGATGGATTATATTACAGCAACCATGAAACAGTGGCAACCACTTTACTGTTAAGCCATGATAAAGGACAAATTATTATCCCAAGGATACAAATTCAAAGGGGGATATTCAAGGGTGACTTTGTCTTCACTGCTCTTTTGTCTTGCTCTTATCCCTTTAAGCTGTCATCATTCACAGATTAGGTCGTGGCTACAAGCTGGCTCCTAGGAAACAACAAAGTGTAAAGATTTCAAATCTTTTTTTTTTTTTTTTTTTTTTTTTTTTTTTGTAAATGATTTAAAACTATATAGTTCATCAGATGAGAAACTGAAAGCACAACTGCAAGTAGTCAAAACTTTCTCAGATGATATAAGAATGTCATTTGATTTTGATAAATGTGCAAAAGCAACCTTTAAAGCAAGAAAGCTGCATCACCAAGAAAATATCAGTCTGGGACTGAAATGTGATATAAAGGAATTGAGCAGGAGGGAGTGCATAAGTATTTGGGAATTGATGAAAGATCAACAATAAACATGAACAAATGCCAATAAATCTTAGTAAGGAATATTTTAGAAGAGTAAAATTAATACTAATAACAGCCTTGACATCAAAGAAAAAAATTCAGTATGTAAACCAATTTACTCTTCCTGTTCTAACTTACAGTTTTGGGATGACTGATTGGCCCCAAAAAGGTATTGGGTCAGTTGGACAGGAAAACAAGAAAAATGTGTCATACCTATCAAATGATTTATAAAAATCAGTGTATACCAAGATTATATATTCCCCATTCTGAAGGATGTATGAGCCTCCTCAAAACAGATTACATGTATAGATCTTCAATCATAAGACTGCATGCATATTTGAAGAACTCACAAGATCCAAACAAAGTGAAAGTTTTAAGACATGAGAAGAACAATTCTAACATGACTTCCATGCTTAGTTTAGTAGGACCATATTGGTGTCAATCAGGAATGGAAATCAGAACAGAAGTAGACAAAAATCAGGCAGCAACTCAATGTGCCAAAAAACAAAAGAAAGTGTATAAGGTGAATGATCAGTGAATGATCAGGAGAGAAGGCAAGAAATGTGGAAAATATAGTTGCCAAGTGCAGAAAACTCTTAGAGCAACCTCATATTAATCTGAATCTGATGCAGGATTTGTTAAGAAGAGGTACATTTAAAGCAAAAGAAGAAAGGTGACTCAGGATAGTGGACTATGTACAAGTCGATTTATTTACAAAGTACATTGAACATGCCAGAGAAACAGACAAATGCAGGGTTTATAAACTAGAATTTGAAACAATCACACATCTTGTTGCAGGGTGTGATACACTAATGACAGTAGGCATGTATACTGAAAGGCATAATAATGTGGCAAGATTGTTGCATTGGGGACTCTTCAAACATTATAATATTGAAGTAGTTGGGAAGCATTGTAAATAACAGCCACAAAACATTATAGAAAATGATGAAGTTTATATTACATGCGATCACCCATTACCAACAGTTTACAATAGAGATGCGAGAAAACCAGATAATAGTAGTCCATGAAAAGAAGACAAAGGTGGCACCGATCATTGAAATTGCTACACCAAATGATTACAGTGTCTTACATACAAAGATTCACAAAGTCATGAAATACCTGGATTTGCAGGCAGATATGAGAGCAATGTGGAAGAAGAATACCCAGACAGTTCCAATAGTAATAGAAGCAATGGGTCTCATAAAAAAGAATTTACAGGTGTATTTAGATATGCTACTGATAAATGCAGCTCCATATGAATTGCAGAAGGAGTCAATTCTGGGCACATTGTATGTGCTGTAAAGAGCACTTTTGGCTAACATCAAAAATTGAAACAATACTGATTTCAAGAACTTTAATTATGCTTTGACTTAGGAATGGAGTCCATTCCCATCATTGTATTAGAAACCCAAAAGACATGGATAAATTAAACAGTGAAAGTATATAATTTTTCTCCATTATAGGCACATTTGTTTGCTTCCATTCATACATGTAAGATGTGCGGTACACACATGTACTTAGAGAAGTAGACAGACAAATAGTTAAAGTACTTCTGATTTCCCTTTTGCAATCATTTATTAAAAGGGCACATAGTACATGTATGCTAAAGTAAATACAGTTGTATATCATGGTTGCCATCAATGGCTACATTTCCTTTGCAGACTAGAAAATGCTCACACACTCCACTTGTGTAAGGACTGGCTCACAGTCAGTGGAAGATGCTTCTTCTTATGGATCTGTGCACCAGATATGCATCCTCTCCCAGAAGGATGTCACAAGACCTTATAAACAGTATCAGTGCATCTAGTTGATATGGTTGCCACCTGTCTCACTTCCTGCAGAGAAGTTCTGATTTAGATAGATTTGTCCTGTTGTTTGTGTGTGGGGGATGAAAATGGTAAATGTGTTGATACTTTACAAGAATTGCAACAAAAAATATTTTCTGACATTTCTCTAAATGTCACAAACATATTTGATCTTACATTTAAGTTATATTAACATTTAAATGTGGTATAAACAGCCACCATTTGAAGTTTTAGTATTTCAGTACTGTGTGATGCTGCTTATGTAAATTTTTTTGAAGAGGTGACAACTACCTGTGAACCACTGACATATCTAATTGCTTGGTTTTGCTATGAAAGGCATGGCTACATATGAATGAGTGCCATTTCTCTTCCTCTCTACAATAAAGACAGTGGAAAACAGTTTAACAGCTCTCTCTTTTCTTATAGCAGCTGCTGAGCTCCTGACATCAGCAGGACAAATCACCTGTGTAAGGTTGTCAGCAGTATCTGAAAGGGAAGACAGACTTTTTGTGTCTGTGGTATGTCATTTAGGTGGAGACACATTTCTCTGTAAAATATATGAGAAGTTAAGCCCTTGTTGTGTGTTTTACTTCCATATGGTCAGAAAAGAAAGAGTATTATTGGCTGAAACTAAAACAGTCCAACAGTATAAACTTACATCCACCAGCTGTTGCACTACTCTTCCCTCTATCCCATCATCAGAAGTCCATTTTCTGTACAATACTCCCCAGGTGCCAGGACACAGACTCCTTGGCTCTCAAGGATATGAAGTTCCCTTCATTACAGCAAGATCAGGTTGCTGTGTCTGTCTAAATTCTCTTTTTGAATCTCCAAGAGTCTCCCTCTCATTGATGTCTAGTATTTTGATATCAGCAAATCTGCATTTGAGTTATGATTATCAGCCATCTTTTCAAGTGAAGTAGCACCTTCTAAAGGAAGTACAGTGCTAATGATTGTGCTTCAGGTTTATGTTTCCTGATATTATCTGTCTCTTTACCTGAAGAAGCCATACCCCTGTCACTTTCCCATACACATATATCCATAACTTGCTGCATGTAAATGTATCTGCACAAGGGACTGTGTCATCAAAGTCAGTCCCTAACTGAATACCCCCTGTCTTGCTTTATATGTACCCTTACAGAAACTTATTATACTCCCCTGACCAATACAAGACACTTATTTCTTACCTTACTATCTTCCTTTAATACCTTCTCATCTCTTTTCTTCTTCTACTTTCTTTGACAACTTACTCAATCAGTAGCCCTTTCTCCACTCCTCTTTGATACTCTCTATCTCCCACTATTTATTTCTAGTCCCATTAAGGCAACTTTTACCTCTGCAAATAACTCTAGAAACTCCTTACATCCTTTCCTCACTACTATTCTTTCAATTCCATTTCATTTTACTTACCTTACTGATTGTTTTTCTTCTGCGAGAGCTACAAAAGGGGCTAGGGCGAGCCCGGTCCATTCACCCTTCACTGCGCTCAGGCTCACTCCACTCCCATACCCTACCCCCATTCCCAGCCACCCCTCTCCTTAAATGTATACCCTTTAAACTATGCCCACCACTCTACATTGTTCGGTCTTTATATTCTCTCAATTAAGCATTACAAACTCCCTAACCCAAGCCTCATCTCATCCCTATGCCCTTCTCAATCCACTACCTAAACTAACAAGCTATAAGTTAACTGCTTAACAAAAAAACTAGCTATAAATTATCCACCATAACCTATAGTACTCAAGCACTTATTTTTAGTAGTTAGCTATAATCACCTTAACTTCTACAACTGTAATTTAACTCACTTCTCTAGCCTAAACAACAAAGCTACAACATAGTTCCTGTCTCACATTCTCAACTCTTACTTTACTTACACATATTACCTCCTATCACCATACAAAGCCAATATCAGCTCCTCACCATATCACAACTACTGCACACACTACAAAACCTACTTCATTCATACACTGCATATACCCAGTTATCTTTCACATAGCAACCTGCCACCATGTAGTAAGAAAAAACCCACCACACCACCACTCAAATAAAGCATCCTTGCTAAACAATAAGTATTTCACCAAAATCATAAAACTAGTTGTCCACATTGATTCTGGGCTGTCACTCAGCAGAAACATGCACCCAAACTCTGGCTCTCCTAATCCTTCTATCAACCTTCTTAAGACAATACACCCCATGATCTACCTTTCCTCACCGGAAATGCTACTGATCTGCTAATACTAAACATTATTAGAAGTATATCAAAGTCCATGACTTCCATGCAAATCTTTCCCTCTACTCACCAGATGTAGTACTTCTAACAGAAACATAGCTAAAACTTTACATCTCCAATAATGAAATTACTGCCCCTGGCTATAATTTACTACACAAAGACCGAATAAACAAAAATAGAGGAGCTTTTACAATACTATTTAAAGACCAACTAAATGTCACATACCAACTCCAGCACTAGGTGCCATCAAAATTGTACTTACTAACCTAAACATAAGCACTACAAAAACTATCAATATAATTGGACGCTACTTCCTACCTGGTAATAATATAATCACCCTTGAGAACTTAATCCACTGGACATCCAAGACACTCTCTCAAGAAACCATTATTCTAGGAAACTTCAACATTGATTGAACACCATGTAACTCAACTATACCCACTACTCATATCAACCTCCATGGATTCATTCAGCTAATCTAATCTCCTACTAGAAATGACAAATCAACAAACAGAAACAGACAGTCTATCCTAGACTGGATACTGTCAAATAAACCATCCCAAGTAAGTCAATCTGGCTGCCTACCTGACAGTCTGAGTGACCACTTGCCTACCTATATAATTAGATAATGTCCAAGTCTAGAAAAATTTGCCACCTACCAACAAATGCATAACAAAAATAACTTCATCCCATCTAACTTCACCTCAGCACTAAAAGCCTGTAATTGGAATCCTATCAAGCAACTCGACCTTAATGAAGCTGTTAGGTATTTCAACTCCACATTCATACTAGACTCCCATGCCACACCTAGAGCCATTAGAATTAAGTCTAACTATGCACCCTGGTTGAGCAAAAAAATGAGATCTCTGCTTCAGGCAAGAGATAAAGCTTGGTCCAACTGGCACAAAACAAAAACAATAAACTCAAAACAAACTTACCTAGAACTCAGGAACAAACCAAAACAATTAGAACAGACAAAATAAACAACTATCGTAGCATAGAAATGAAACATCAACATAATCCTAGAAAGTATTGGACAGCTATTAATAATGTTCTTCAGCCAGGAAAATCTAAGACTCCTTCCCCTACTACTACAAACACCTCTGCTAATATTGTCATCCAATTTAACATATTCTTTACTGAATCCATACTTGCACTAACAAACTTTCAAAGCCCCCCTGATCCCAATGAAAAACACAAATACCTCACTAATGAAAACAGCTTTACCCTTCAGCCTGTTTCTGTAAACTTGATTAAAAGATTACGCAAAAAGCTAAAACCAACCACACTTGCTGCAGATAAATTCTCAGCTGAATTTTTTAAAATTGCCACTGATGTAATAGCATATCCAGTAACCATTCTTATCAACTGCTTCATCACTGAAAAACTAGTCCTGACCTCTGGAAGGTCTCCTATATTATCCCCCTCCATAAAGGGAGAAACTCAAAAGAACTAACAAATTGCCATCCCATAGCTATACTGTCTCCTCTCTCAAAAATGCTGGAAAGGTATATTCACATAAAGATTATGGCATGCCTCAACATACAAAAACTGCTCACTAACACCCACCATGGATTTAGACTTTACTATAGCACAACCACTGCTCTCATGTCATTCACTCAGATAGTTAATTGTTATAGAAATTATGGTAAATATGTTTCAGCCATCCTCCTAGACTTTTCCAAGGCCTTTGATATGATTAATCATAATAAGCTTATAAAAGCTCTGTTAGAACAACATTTTAGCCAATCCACTACTGCATGGTTTCATAGTTACCCTCCAGGGAGACAGCAGGCTGTTAAGCAGGAGCCATCACCTCTGCTCCTAGTAACAACAGGAGTTCCACAGGGCTCCATTCCTGGACCTTTGTTGTTTACTATATTCACCAATAACCTCTATCCTCTATCTCCACTCCTCAGTCATCCAGTACACAGATGACTCTACATTAGTATGTGCCTCCTCTTCCCCCCAGGAACTACACCAGCAAACTCAAGCTTCCTTTCTCTCTGCTAAATCTTGGCTCATTGACCACTAATACTCAACCCAAACAAAACAAAACTTATCAACTTCCAACCTACCCAACATGGCAGTCCTTACCTCTCATTTAAAATCATATCCAATAACAAAACTATCATATCTCCTGTTAGCCACACAAAGGTTCTAGGAGTTGTGGTGATTGACTGTAACATGAAATTGGATATCCGTATCTCTCTCACCATAAAGAAAGTGCATAAAAAATAGGTACTTTACATAGAAACAAACAGTTCTTAACAAACACTGCTAGGCCCACTATTGCACACATGCATCTCATCTCTACACTACTATATGCCTCTCCAATCCTCATCAACCTTAGGAAATCTGACTTTACCAAACTAGAAGCCTGCTATAATAAAATAGACAAATGCGCTACCAATAGTTCTTACAGATCACACCACTGTCTAGCTCTCAAACAGCTCAATTAGCTTGAACTTCCCCACCTACTTCTACACAATCAACTTACCCTGTCACATAAAATTCTATATCATCCCAAGAAAACCCTTTCAATACAAGACCTGATAATTCCATACTCCTGGACCAGAAACCTCCAATCCACTAACAAACTTGTCTTCAAAGTAGCTTAAGATAATAATACCACTGGGTCATCCCTGTACTCTAACACACTAGCCAAACAATGGAATAAACCGCCCCCTTGTGAACCTCTGCTATCTCTGAAAAAAAAACAAAAAAACAAAAAAAAAATCTTGCTTTTTCCCCACTTTTCTGAGATTTAAAAAAAGTTCAGTTACAGGCTTGCTGTTCTTGAACTGTTTGTAAGTTTCTTGGAGGCCATTTTTTGCTTGGGCTAAAGGGAAGTCTCTCTGTTGATCAGTGGCAGTGAAAAACATTGAGCAGCCTGCCTGCCCCTATGGGAGTGGTTACTGACATGAAACTGTAGTTTTATTGGCCATTTTGGGTAAATTCCAAACTCCTTCATCTTCCTCTCTTAAAACCCTCTTTTGCGTGGTTTTGCGCATTTTTGTGCACAGCCAAACAGCGGGCAGCGCTGCCTAATTGGGTTTAAACTATTCCTGGCTACACAAAGTTTGCTCTTCATTTTTTCCCTTAGAACTGCTCTATCTCTCAATTTAAACACCATATTCTCATTCTAAGGCCCTTCACTGGTCCAACTAAGTAATGCTACAAGTTAGCACTATTAAACCATAAGCACTACTTATTCTTATACTCTCTACGATTTCCCTGTCCTCTATTGGTCCGTCTTAAATTCAGTTTCCCCATATTACTCTAGCAAGTCCAAAGGTCAGTCAATGGTATCCTCTCCAGTCCAGCTGGTGAATCTGGGAATTTTGAGGCAATGTTACAACTGTCTCATGTACACGGACAACCCTCTCCTCCTCCAAACAGGTTCAAATATATGTGAGAGATGCAACTATTTAGCCAAACTGGAGGCTGAGCTCTCTCATCTCAAAACTGGTGTAACCAGTCAGGAGGAGAAGGTAACCTCACACAACACAATTCCAGTATCACATAGTCCCACCACATCAGCGAACCAAACACATAAATACACAAAAACATACTCGGAGGCTCGAAAAAAAAATCTACCTAAGCAACAGAGACCTCCAAAGCAGACATCCAAGCAAACACTACCTCAAAACAAAACATGCGCAACACATAGCCCACAAAGTCAGTGTGCCAAGCAGCGACAGCCCTTAAGGCTGAATAACACACCTGATACTCTTGTAATAGGTGACTCTATTGTCAGACACACTGACGTCCCGCTCACCAGGCTGAATAAAGAGAAGGTCATGATGAGCTGCCTGTCGGGTGCTAGGATCCGCCACATAATGCAAGCACTCAGGTCACTCCAAAGCAAATACAAATATGACTCAGTCATTGTACATGCTGGTGTGAATGACCTGAGATGTACCTCCCTGGACTACATGAAAAGAGACATAGAGGAGCTCTCTGATCATGTAGCCCAGGCTGGTATAACCCTGACCTCGAGCAGCATCTTACCCTCACCTAGAATGATGCCACAGTACAAAGACAAAATGATCGATTTTAGCAATTGGCTAAAATTTTGGTGTCATTCAAAGGGGATCCAGTGTCTGTCAGCCTGGGATGACATGCTCAACAAGCCACGTTGCTTCACTAGGGATGGCTTGCACCTGTCACCACTGGGCTTTCGGATATTGGCAAAGGCTTTTGCCACCCCCATAGTGCCTTTTTTAGGCAAGGCTCAAAAGTCAAACCCACCCCATAGTCAGCACTAGGAACAAGAAACTAAGGGTAATGCTGCTTAACGCCAGAAGTCTTAACCTCAAGATGCACGCACTCGAAGCCTTCCTCAGTATGGAGAACATCGATATCTGTGCAGTGACAGAAACCTGGTTCAAGGCTCCAGAGAGCACCCCAGCACTACCAGGCTATACCTCATATCATGCTTTTCGGTCCCAAAACCCGGACCGAACCACAAAAGGAGGGGGAGTTTCCATATTTATCAAGGATATCCACACCTCCAGGTTAGTGGCATTGCACGAAGTATCAGAGAACATCCATGTTCAACTAACAGTGGGCAAGACTGCTTTTCAGTTTATAGCATCCTACAGACCACCCTTTCAAAGTCAGGAATCCCACTCGGCTTTCCTGAAAACATTGGAGAACATGAAGATCTCTCCGAACACCATTATATTGGGTGACTTCAACTACCCAAACATTGACTGGGAGCACTACTCAAGCCCCAGCACCTTAGCCCAAAGGTTCCTGGAAATTATAAACTCAAATGCTATGGAACAACTAGTCACCACTCCCACAAGAGGGGACAACATACTAGACCTGATCATTACCAACATGGGGACTCTATGCTCCACACCAGAAGTATATCCCTCATTGCTAAGATCAGACCATAAATTAATTTCACTGGATGTCCACATCCCGACCCCACCCCCAGCCCAGAAAACCACAGTGAAAAACTTCTCAAAAGCGAACTTCTCACTTCTCAAAACTGAAGTGGAATCCTTCAAGGCACCAGGGCCAGTGGAAACTACGGCCCAAACTGCAGAATCCTATGTAAATGCATTCTACGGACATCTCCAGGAATGCATGGATCATGCTATCCCAAACAAAACCAAGACCAAATCATCCAAAGGCAGGCGTCCAGTCTGGTGGACCCCTGCCATAAATAAACTGTACAACAGAAGGAGGAAGCTACTACATGATAGACCAAAATCCCTAATAGGGAAGGCATCTCTGATCAGTACTAGCAAAAAATTACGATCCCTCATAAAATCCTCCAAGGCCAGCTTCGAGAGAAAAATTGCACAGGACACCAAAGACAATCATAAGGCTTTTTTCAGTTATGTTAGGAACCTGGGATGCAACTCCCAGACTTGTTCTGAGTTGATTCTAAATGACAAAAAATACACTGAACCCACAGACATCGCCAATATCCTGGCAGACAGGTTCTGTGCAAACTTCTCCACCCCCTCCCCCCCAAAAGAGCAAGTATCTATCCAGGCAGAGGGCTGCTTCCCAAACATCTCTGATGCTCAGGTGAAGGCTGCCCTCTCCAAAGCAAAAAACACTGCTTCCATGGGACCAGATGGCGTCCCAGGTTGCGTCCTACATGAACTCCAAGAGGAACTAATCCCTCAAATAAAACAGCTATACAATCTCAGCCTTACTACAGGATATGTGCCCACAGAATGGCGTACAGCAACAGTGGTCCCACTCCACAAAGGTGGAGCCTCTATGGACCCTGGAAACTATCGCCCCATAAGCCTGACTAGCTTAGTCTGCAAGGCTATGGAGAGGATCATCATGGAGCTCATAAACAAAGACATTGGGGACCTACAGACACTAGATAATACCCAGTTCGGCTTTGTCAAGGGCAGATCCTGCCTTTTGAACCTGGTTGACTTCTTCAAAACAGTCACCAAAGCCATAGATGAAGGGAAGGTAGTCCACACAGCCTATCTGGACCTTGCAAAGGCATTTGACACAATAACCCACTCGGGCATCATAGATAAGCTATCCAGCTTAAATATAGACCCCTATGTCACAAGATGGGTCGCAAACTGGCTCAAAGACAGAACCCACAGAGTGAGAGTTGCTGGAGCCATGTCAGACTCGAAACCGGTCACAAGTGGCATCCCACAGGGTTCTATCCTGGGACCACTCTTGTTCGGTATATACTTTTCTGAGGCACAGGCAAACGTGGAAGGACTATGGCTCACCAAGTTTGCAGACGACTGCAAACTGGGCGCCAAAATCGACTCTCCAGCTGACACAAACATCCTTCAAAAAGGTCTCACAGAGACAGATAACTGGTGCCAGTGCCATGGTTTAAAGCTAAATGCCAAAAAATGTATAGTCATACCCTTTGGCAAAAACAATGTGCCCACAAATTACCACATAGGCGGAAACCCATTAAGTACAGAGAAAGTTATTAGGGACCTGCGGACCCAAGTTGATAGCAATCTCTCCTTTGAAAACCACATTGCCAAAGTGGTTAGAAAGACCTTCTACATAGCCCACCTCATCACGAAGGGTTTCACATCTAGATCAAGAGAGGTAATCGTGCCCCTTTATTCATCCCTCATCAGGCCCATCACAGAATACAATACCCCTTTTGGGATGTACCTTACCCGACACCTGCAGCAATTAGACAGACCCCAAATGTATCTCACCAAGAGGATCAAGGGTCTCAAACAGATGCCATATGCTGCTCGGTTAAAAAAACTCCAGCTCTATTCAGTTGCATACCACCTACTTCGAAGCGATCTATGCCTGACATACAAAGCTATGTCAAATCCAGAATTAATGAACATGTTCCACCTCAGTAAATCTAAATCCCTGAGAACCACACGCTCGAGGGACTTGAACCTCAGCACAGAAATAAAGAGAACTTGCTGGAGGGACAGGTTCATAACCCAGAGGCTCCCTTCGCTCTGGAATAGAATTCCAGTTCATGTGAGGCAGAGCACCTCACTGAATCTCTTCAAGAAGAATCTCGATAGGTGGATGGGGGATTGTAGGTTTGACCCAGGGATTAATCCCATGTCACTATTAGACAGAGGCACAGTAAACTAAACCTTAAAAAGGGCACAGTATACTCAAATCAAGGGGTGGCGTAAGCCATACAGAATCGGGCTAGGTTTATAATTGCCCCAGGGCAGATAGCCTAGTATGAACCTATGAACCTATGAACCCTCTCTTTCCAGCTATAGCTTCCATACATACATTTAAAAAGTCCTTAAAATACATTTGTTGAAGTCATGGCTCTGCAACTGCTACAGTCCATGTTGTTATTAGGACCCCCACTTTTTTCACTCTATTTCCTATTTTCTGTACTTATCAATCACAACTTCATCCCATACTTCTAGTCTCCCCACATTTCTTATTATTATACCTATCAGTACCTTACATTTCTTTACTTATTGACATTTACTGCACTGTTATAACTTGTTGATACTTGTGAACCTCTGCTATCTCTGAAAAAAAAAAAAATCTTTCTTTTTTCCCACTTTTCTGAGATTTAAAAAAGTTCAGTTACAGGCTTGCTGTTCTTGAACTGTTTGTAAGTTTCTGTGAGGCCATTTTTTGCTTGGGCTAAAGGGAAGTCTCTCTGTTGATCAGTGGCAGTGAAAAACATTGAGCAGCCTGCCTGCCCCTGTGGGAGTGGTTACTGACTTGAAACTGTAGTTTTATTGGCCATTTTGGGTCAATTCCAAAACTCCTTCATCTTCCTCTCTTAACACCTGGTTGCCTCGTGGTTTTGGCATCTTTTCAGGCTTGTTGGCTGTTGGTGAAGCACCCACCAAGAGGAGAAAACGCTGAGAGAAGAAAGGAGCCACTTTTGAAATTTTAAGTATTTTTTCTCTGTTTATTTGCTAAGTTTTTCTGCATAGCCACCTATTTTGAGCATTTTCTGGCTTGTTAAACTTGATTTCTGCATTAGTAACTGTATTTAGAGCACAACCTAGAGCTGTTTACTGAATTTCCTGTTTGCACTTATTTTTAAAATCGTTTTTTCTCAAAACTTGCATTTTATCTGTCTTTGGCCTAGCACTCTTGTGTGGGGTCATTTACTGCACTGTTATAACTTGTTGATACTTGTGAACCTCTGCTATCTCTGAAAAAACAAATAAACAAAAAAAAATCTTGCTTTTTCCCACTTTTCTGAGATTTAAAAAAGTTCAGTTACAGGCTTGCTGTTCTTGAACTGTTTGTAAGTTTCTGTGAGGCCATTTTTTGCTTGGGCTAAAGGGAAGTCTCTCTGTTGATCAGTGGCAGTGAAAAACATTGAGCAGCCTGCCTGCCCCTGTGGGAGTGGTTGCTGACTTGAAACTGTAGTTTTATTGGCCATTTTGGGTCAGTTCCAAAACTCCTTCATCTTCCTCTCTTAAAACCCTCTTTTGCATGGTTTTGCACGTTTTTGTGCATAGCGCAACAGCGGGCAGCGCCGCCTAATTGGGTTTAAACTATTCCTTGCTCCACAAAGTCTGCTCTTCACTTTTTCCCTTAGAACTGCTCTATCTCTCAATTTAAACACCATATTCTCATTCTAAGGCCCTTCACTGGTCCAATTAAGTAATCCTACAAGTTAGCACTATTAAACCATAAGCACTACTTACTCTTATACTCTCTACGATTACCCTGTCCTCTATTGGTCCGTCTTAAATTCAGTTTCCCTATATTACTCTAGCATGTCCAAAGGTCAGTCAATGGTTTCCTCTCCAGTCCAGCTGGTGAATCTGGGAATTTTGAGGCAATGTTACAACTGTCTCATGTACACGGACAACCCTCTCCTCCTCCAAACAGGTTCAAATATATGTGAGAGATGCAACTATTTAGCCAAACTGGAGGCTGAGCTCTCTCATCTCAAAACTGGTGAAACCAGTCAGGAGGAGAAGGTAACCTCATACAACACAATTCCAGTATCACATAGTCCCACCACATCAGCAAACCAAACACATAAATACACAAAAACATACTTGGAGGCTCTAAATAAAAATCTACCTAAGCAACAGAGACCTCCAAAGCAGACATCCAAGCAAACGCTACCTCAAAACAAAACATACACAACACATAACCCACAAAGTCAGTGTGCCAAGCAGCCACAGCCCTTAAGGTTGAATAACACACCTGATACTCTTGTAATAGGTGACTCTATTGTCAGACACACTGACGTCCTGCTCACCAGGCTGAATAAAGAGAAGGTCACAGTGAGCTGCCTGTCGGGTGCTAGGATCCGCCACATAACGCAAGCACTCAGGTCACTCCAAAGCAAATACAAATATGACTCAGTCATTGTACATGCTGGTGTGAATGACCTGAGACGTACCTCCCTGGACTACATGAAAAGAGACATAGAGGAGCTCTCTGATCATGTAGCCCAGGCTGGTATGACCCTGACCTTGAGCAGCATCTTACCCTCACCTAGAATGATGCCACAGTACAAAGACAAAATGATCAATTTTAGCAATTGGCTAAAATTTTGGTGTCATTCAAAGGGGATCCAGTGTCTGTCAGCCTGGGATGACATGCTCGACAAGCCACGTTGCTTCGCTAGGGATGGCTTGCACCTGTCACCACTGGGCTTTCGGATATTGGCAAAGGCTCTTGCCACCCCCATAGTGCCTTTTTTAGGCAAGGCTCAAAAGTCAAACCCACCCCCATGGACAGCACAAGGAACAAGAAACTAAGGGTAATGCTGCTAAATGCCAAAAGTCTTAACCTCAAAATGCATGCACTCGAAGCTCTCCTCAGTATGGAAAACATTGATATCTGTGCAGTGACAGAAACCTGGTTCAAGGCTCCAGAGAGCACCCCACAGCACTACCAGGCTATACCTCATATCATGCTTTTCGGCCCCAAAACCCTGACCGAACCACAAAAGGAGGGGGAGTTTCCATATTTATCAAGGATATCCACACCTCCAGGTTAGTGGCATTGCACGAAGTATCGGAGACCATCCATGTGCAACTAATAGTGGGCAAGACTGCTTTTTAGTTTATAGCATCCTACAGACCACCCTCTCAAAGTCAGGAATCCCACTCGGCTTTCCTGAAAACATTGGAGAACATGAAGATCTCTCCGAACACCATTATATTGGGTGACTTCAACCACCCAAACATTGACTGGGAGCACTACTCAAGCCCCAGCACCTTAGCCCAAAGGTTCCTGGAAATTATAAACTCAAATGCTTTGGAACAACTAGATACCACTCCCACAAGAGGGGACAACATACTAGACCTGATCAATACCAACATGGGGACTCTATGCTCCACACCAGAAGTATATCCCTCATTGGTAAGATCAGACCATAAATTAATTTCACTGGATGTCCACATCCCGACCCCACCCCCAGCCCAGAAAACCACAGTGAAAAACTTCTCAAAAGCGAACTTCTCACTTCTCAAAACCGAAGTGGAATCCTTCAAGGCCCCATGGCCAGTGGAAACTATGGCCCAAACTGCAGAATCCTATATAAACGCATTCTACGGACATCTCCAGGAATGCATGAATCATGCTATCCCAAACAAAACCAAGACCCAATCATTCAAAGGCAGGCATCCAGTCTGGTGGACCCCTGCCATAAATAAACTGTACAACAGAAGGAGGAAGCTACTACATGATAGAGCAAAATCCCTAATAGGGAAGGCATCTCTTATCAGTACTAGCAAAAAACTACAATCCCTCATAAAATCCTCCAAGGCCAGCTTCGAGAGAAAAATTGCACAGGACACCAAAGACAATCATAAGGCTTTTTTCAGTTATGTTAGAAACCTGGGATGCAACTCCCAGATTTGTTCTGAGTTGATTCTAAATGACAAAAAATACACTGAACCGACAGACATCGCCAATATCCTGGCAGACAGGTTCAGTGCAAACTCCCCCCCCCAAAAGAGCAAGTATCTATCCCGACAGAGGGCTGCCTTCCAAACATCTCTGATGCTCAGGTGAAGGCTGCCCTCTCCAAAGCAAAAAACACTGCTTCCATGGGACCAGATGGCATCGCAGGTTGCGTCCTACATGAACTCTAAGAGTAACTAATCCCTCAAATAAAACAGCTATACAATCTCAGCCTCACTACAGGATATGTGCCCACAGAATGGCGTACAGCAACAGTGGTCCCACTCCACAAAGATGGAGCCTCTACGGACCCTGGAAACTATCGCCCCATAAGCCTGACTAGCTTAGTCTGCAAGGCTATGGAGAGGATCACCATTGAGCTCATAAACAAAGACATTGGGGACCTACAGACACTAGATCCTACCCAGTTCGGCTTTGTCAAGGGCAGATCCTGCCTTTTGAACCTGGTTGACTTCTTCGAAACAGTCACCAAAGCCATAGATGAAGGGAAGGTAGTCCACACAGCCTATCTGGACCTTTCAAAGGCATTTAACACAATACCCCACTCGGGCATCATAGATAAGCTATCCAGCTTAAATATAAACCCCTATGTCACAAGATGGGTCGCAAACTGGCTCAAAGACAGAACCCACAGAGTGAGAGTTGCTGGAGCCATGTCAGACTCGAAACCGGTCACAAGTGGCATCCCACAGGGTTCTGTCCTAGGACCACTCTTGTTCGGTATATACTTTTCCGAGGTACAGGCAAACGTGGGAGGACTATGGCTCACCAAGTTCACAGACGACTGCAAACTGGGTGCCATAATCAACTCTCCAGCTGACACAAACATCCTTCAAAAAGGTCTCACAGAGGCAGATAACTGGTGCCAGCGCCATGGTTTAAAGCTAAATGCCAAAAAATGTATAGTCATACCCTTTGGCAAAAGCAATGTGCCCACAAATTACCACATAGGCAGAAACCCATTAAGTACAGAGAAAGTTATTAGGGACCTGGGGACCCAAGTTGATAGCAATCTCTCCTTTGAAAACCACATTGCCAAAGTGGTTAGAAAGACCTTCTACATAGCCCACCTCATCACGAAGGGTTTCACATCTAGATCAAGAGAGGTAATCGTGCCCCTTTATTCATCCCTCATCAGGCCCATCATAGAATACAATGCCCCTTTTGGGATGTACCTTACCCGACACCTGCAGCAATTAGAAAGACCCCAAAAGTATCTCACCAAGAGGATCAAGGGTCTCAAACAGATGCCATATGCTGCTCGGTTAAAAAGACTCCAGCTCTACTCAGTTGCATACCACCTACAACGAGGCGATCTATGCCTGAATACAAAGCTATGTCAAATCCAGAATTAAAGGACATGCTCCACCTCAGTAAATCTAAATCCCTGAGAGCCACACACTCGAGGGACTTGAACCTCAGCACAGAAATAAATAGAACTTGCTGGAGGGACAGGTTCATAACCCAAAGGCTCCCTTCGCTCTGGAATAGAATTCCAGTTCATGTGAGGCAGAGCACCTCATTGAATCTCTTCAAGAAGAATCTCGATAGGTGGATGGGGGATCGTAGGTTTGTCCCAGGGATTACTCCCGTATCACTATTAGACAGAGGCACAGTAAACTAAACCTTAAAAAGGGCACAGTATACTCAAATCAAGGGGTGGCGTAAGCCATACAGAATCGGGCTAGGCTTATAATTGCCCCAGGGCAGATAGCCTAGTATGAACCTATGAACCTATGAACCTATGAACCTATTTGCTAAAATGTAATAAATACTCACTGTTGTTGCTATTATATGAATTTATGTCATATGTTTAAATAATGCAACTTGTCTTTAATGTACTGTACTGTGTGAACTCAAACTGAACACAATTATTGTGCATGCAAATGTTATTTGTGGAGCTTTTCTACCCAGCCATCTGCTAAAAAAGGACCCGTGTCCAGTTGGACATTCCCAGTAACCAAATGTAAAATAAATAAATAAATAAAATAAATTACCTATCATATCTGATGGAAGGCCATCAGTCACTGACAACTGCTTATCAACCTGTTCCCCCTTCATAGTCCAAATTATACCTGGTCAGCAACAGCCGAAAAGGTGTCCCTTTCATGGTCCCAACTGAAGTGGACTGCCGGGCAAGTAATATTATTCCTAAATACCTGCAAGCCTAATGATAGTTATGTGTGATGCAATATCCCTCTTAACAATGGCATATCTACCCTCTGTCTGGATACTGAACAGATCCTTGTCACTATGAGGAGGAGCTGAAGTTTCAAGATATCCTACAACTACCATGATTTTACCCATAGTATTCTTATTACAAAGACTTCTGTTCTCCACTCTGTCACTGTGGATAAGTCAAACAGAACATTCTCAATATGGTTACAATTTTGCCCCAACACCTTGAAATGTACTCACACCATTGGTTTCTCCTTTTACATGTGAAATCTATTGTTAGAAGAGTTATACTGCTCATCATTGTTTCCTCTGTAATCATGTGTAATGCTAGGTACTCCATTTTACTTTATTTATTTATTTATTTTGCATTTGTGCCATTCTGATTTCTGGTTATATAGTGATCACTTATTTTTCTCATTTCCTCAGCAGTACTATACTCTTGATCTTTAAGCTAGATTCTGGTATCTTCAGGCAAGTTTCTAGCTGCTTACTCCCTTATTTTAAGGTCCCCCAACATTTTAAACTTAGTTATTTGCAATCCATTCATCCACATATTAAAGTAACTGAAATCATTGATGCAATCTAATTTTCTTCTATATTTCCTAAAATCTCTCTTACTAGCTTTTTCAGTAAATTTAGAACACCGGACAAAACTTGGTTTACTTTATCACAATCACAGTAAACTTTAGTATGCAATATTCTTGACACATGCATTGACTTATCCAAGAGCAAGAAAGTTAATAACCTAACCCTCTGTTCCTGGTCAATTTAGTGCTGATTACACATTGTTCAAATGCCAGATTAAAGACATTAAAGTCACTTCCTTTACACTCTGCAATGTGTTTCAAGTGCTTCAACTGTGTCAGAACTATCCAAGCTAAAATAGAAATATTTGCATTTGTACTTACTTTACACCACAATGACTGCTATTTGTGAGGACTTTTTAAAGCATTTATTTAATTTGTGCCAAAAATAATTATTTCTATGTTGGATTTTCTACTTCTTCTTGCCTACAAATCACCTTGCAAAAGGGTGCATTATCAAGGGGCTTATTTGCTTGGTAGTTAATTGATGTTTGTCATTTAACCTGCACTTGACAGTTGCTTTTGCTGTGCTTTTACATTAAGAAATTCCAGGATCATCCATCTTCTAGCAGATGCTGTTTATCATGTCTCTTTGATTTGGGAAACACTCCAGGGTACTTAAAGTGCGGTTGTTTATTGACCAGGGGACATAGGAGTCAGTTTTCATGCTTTTTTTTTTCACTGCTATAAATCAGTCAAGTTTGCAAGGCTTTTCTGGGAATTCAATAAACTCAGTGTAAACTTGGTGCAAAGCCTACATGGAAATTATGCATTAACATAATGAGTAGCAATGCTAATCATATATTCATGCTGCTCGTCACACTTACATGAATACAAGCAAGGTTTCATAGCCAGCAACAGTGTTGCCTCTAGGAAACTGTGCAGAGCAGCATGACCACAGAAACACAAAGCATTCAAGTTTGCCTATGAGTAAACCTGCTCTGTGAGATTGCATGGACAGCAACGATGACTAACTAGGGATGAGAATGCTACAATAACAGCAGTAATAAGACTTTAAAGAAAAGTGTACTGAGTACAATATACGATACACCAATTATTTGCAGAACAAAATAATGGGAAGATGGCAAATGGCAAGGGAAAATACAAGGAAATGTACACTGGGCAGGGAAAGTGTGCTGATAAAAATGGGCACACACATGAAAGACAGGAATGAATAAACATGAAGATGGCACAATAAAGGCAATATCCCCAAGATAGAATATGTCAATGGATGTACAAGTCAGTAGTATAACATTAAGCACATATGAAGATAGCATAATACGTACTGCTATTTACACCTCCTGTGTGAGTATAGTATACCATCACACATGACAATATATATATTTAAAAGTCAACTAAGATTACATGTAAATGAAAGTGAATGGTTGTGACATAAACATCACTGACAAGCTCAATGGACAGGACATTTACCAAGGATTGTATGTACAATAGTGGATATGGGCATACTCTGAAGATCTG
This sequence comes from Protopterus annectens, assembly GCF_019279795.1. Classification (NCBI taxonomy): domain Eukaryota; kingdom Metazoa; phylum Chordata; order Ceratodontiformes; family Protopteridae; genus Protopterus; species Protopterus annectens. The sequence continues at coordinate 1,438,556,028 of NC_056731.1, forward strand.
CAAAATGACTTGGTTGAATATGACTAACATGTCACCATAGCTTTCAACCAATCAGGGACACATAGCAACAGACTCCTGGACAAATGTAGACAGCAACAAGCATAATCCTGGACACTTAAAATATTATAACCAGTAATCTGTGGCACTGACAGAATGTTTGAATATAACTTACTATACATGTTCTGCAGAACAGAAATGCACAAATGTAATGATTATCAGTATTCTATGAGGGGAATTCACCACCCCTTACCCAAAAATGACCACATTTGGAGGGGTTAAGAAGGACACTGTTAAAACTGGGTTGAAATCAGGGGCAATCCTGGCCAGTTGAAAGGTTTGCATGACATGTAAGTCACAATCCTCAACTGCAAGAATCAAACCCATGACATCAGTGCTGTCATTGAGCTGTGTATTTACTAGGTACAACACAGAAATACTTATCATACAAGCATCTAGTAGAATGCCTTGAAGGGAATTCTGCACTGTCAAGTCCTAATGGGTTTGCATCCCAAAGAACAGCTCTGTATGGCCTACCAGATGTGTGGGAGCTCTCTGTGTCAAACCAATACATTTGACTAAAGAATCCATGTCTGATGCATTGGCAATATAGATAACAACACATACAAACAACACACTATTATGAGTGGATTCCCTACAAACAGCTAGGTATTGTATGCATCTGCCAAATGTAATAGAAATGGAAATTGTTAGAACCATCTGCAATTGATGTGCAAATTAAGAAGCGGTCTGTTATAATGAAAATCCTTCTATGCTGCACAACTTATAGACAAATGTATGGCATCTAAGTCCAAGGAAGTCATTGTTCCACTGTATTCAGCATTCATCAGACCCATCATTGAGTACAATACCCTATTGTTATGTACCTAACCAGGCATATCCAACAATTGGAACATCCACAGAGGTTCCTTACTAAAAGAATACAGGGCATAAGTAAAATTCCCAATGGAGACCACCTCAAGGCCCTGTCCCTGTATTCTGTCTTTTACAGGCTTTTGAAGGGAGATCTATGCCTGGCATACAGGACATTGTCAGACTCCACTCTGATGGACCTTCTGCATATCTGCAAAACAAACAGCACCAGAATTACTCATTCTAAAGATTTAAACCTTGCCTGCAATATAAATAGGACCTGCTAGATGGACAGGTATGTATCCCAGAGACTACCACGTCTATGGAACAGGCTCCCTATCCATGTGAAGCAGAGTTCCTACCTAAGCCAATTTAAGTGCAACTTGGACAACTGGATGGGGAACCAGAAATTCATCCCTGGTTTCACACCTATATCTCTAATGGGCACAGGCAACCTGTAAATGGTTCATCTCCCAGGACCATGCTTACACCTATCAAGAGTATCAGAACTTGTTAGAGATTTGGGATGCATGGCTAGGCTTAAAATGTCCCTTGTGGTCATTAGCCTAGTAAACACCTATGAACCTATGAACCAATGAACAGTACAGCAGTATGGGAGACTGATGGCAATGCATCAACTATGCTCTGGTGCACAGAAAGTACAGTAATGCGAAGCCAAGTGTAAATGATCATTAATGCTGTCACTGTGATATTGTACACTTACTAAACAATACATGCCACACCCCCTATAAGTACATGTAAAACCTCAGCACATGTGCCACACAATCACTGTCTGCTTGACATTACCAGTGAAAATATTAAACTGCCATAAAATCCTGACATACATCCATATGTGCTCATGCAAACTATAATGTGGTAATACTAATATGATGTAGTTGTATGTCAGTGATGTAGTACAGTCACACTATAGCCATACCTATCCTACAATTGGACTTCAGGTTATACATTAACTCCCCAAATGATGTAGACATCCTACAGAAAGGCCCCATTGAGACCAATGACTGGTGTCGAAACCATGGCCTTAAGCTTAATGCCAAAAAATGTGTCGTCATCCCCTTTGGGAAAAACTCAGTTCCCACTAATTACCACATTGATGGGAGCCCACTAAACACTGAAGGCATTATAAGAGATCTGGGGACACAGGTTGACAGCAAATTCTCCTTTGACCACCACATTGCCACTGTGGTCAAAAAGTCCTTTTATGTGGCACATCTCATTACCAAAGGTTTGCATCCAGGAGGAAAGAGGTCATCATCTTTCTCTCTACTCTTCTCTCATTAGGCAATCATCGAGTATAATACCCCATTTGGCATGTACCTCACTAGATGCATGCAACAGCTGGAAAGGCCACAAAAGTACCTCATGAAGAGGATCCTAGGCCTTAAACACAGACTCAAAAATCTCCAGCAATTCTATGTCTCATATCATCTACTAAGAGGCTATTTCTGCTTGACTTACAAAGCCATGTCTGACCCAGCTCTGTTAGAAATGCTACATATCTAAGGAAATCCAAATGCCTCCACACCACACACTCCAGAGACCTCATCCTCATTACCACAATCAACAGAACTTGCTGAAGGGACACATCCATAACCCAGAGACTGCCCATGCTATGGAATAGACTTACCATACATGTCAAGCAGAGCACCTCAATGGCCCTCTTCAAGAGAAATCTTGATGAGTGAATGGGAAATAGAAAGTTCACCCCAGGGATCACTTCAGTGGTTCTACTTGATAGAGGCACTGGGAACTAACGTCAGGCAGCACAATGCCAGGGCACTTCTATGGGCTAGGCTTGTAAAGGCTCCAGGGCCATTAGCCTAGTTTACACCTATGAATCTATGAACCTTCGGTATAAATCACATGACACACTAGAATTGTTAACAGACATACAACTCTATTTCACGTCATTACATTGACTGTTCATCATATGCTTATATGTTTGTCAGTGGAAATGTGTAGGTGAGGGCCCTGACACCATATATTGACACATTACAAATAAGGTAGATGAGGTTCATGCAGAACAGTTAATGACACAAATGCTGACAGTCATACCATGCTGTGTGGGAACACCTGTATAATCCTTGTGAATAGCAGCACAATACTGCATACAATGAATTCCTCAAGGTTGCAAATGTGTTCCTACATGTCATATGTTTGTATATATAACAACATTACAACATGTGGATGAACCCAGGTGTATGTGCCCATGCAATCAGTATGCTGTAATACTGCTGTATGTCAGGTAGCATTTCCTGATGTTAGGTATACACATGCACACATGTGCCATACTGCAGCTGTCACTGTGATGGTTAAAAGAGGATTGTGTAGATTGTTAATATACTTCACTACAAGAACACATAGCTTAGTAAGGCAACAATATACATAGGATCACTCCATGTTAACAGTTCTCAGGAGAAATATCACTACAGCTGTTACAGAAGGAACATGTAAACAAATGGCAGCAATGACCATCTATGCAGTAGCTCATACCACATATTAGAATACACTGTTATGGGGCTACAGTACATCCAAACATCAACATAGCATATGTGGATGACAACAGCTTTGACATGCAATGTTCAGAGGGTCATAGAACATTACTAATCTAATGACCAAGAACACATAAAATCCTAGCCATTATTATACCACTGAAACCCAAATCATTATATGTATGTGATGGAAGATAGTAGGATTACATGCATATGTGTGCATGTGTTTGTATTGCACACTACCTCTGCCCATGTCTGACATGTGTACCATCCCAAGATAGAATTAGCAGTCAAACATGCAGTGGTAATAGAAGACTTCTGTTTCATGATGTATGCATGGATCTTTTGAGATGATGATGTCCTCAGTGTTCCACAGAAAGGATGTTATGTGGACAGTGGGAACAGAGAATGTTGGATTCATGGGGCTATGTACAACTTCTCCTGAGTGGCAGTCAAATAAAAAGAGATTCAAAACATCATACAATGCCTGTAATATACCACCAACTACACACTCAGCAGTTGACTGAGGACAGATTTGAAAACAACATCTGTGTAGGTATACAAGTTGGATTCCAAACAGCATAAGACTAGCACCACCACAAATGTCTGACTTTAACATTGTCAGCGTGCACTTTACAGAGGTGCATGCTAAGCACAGATTGTTGTGAGGCTGTATAAAATTGCTGTGGAGTCATGTAGCAGTATAAAAGTATCTTCTCAAGTCTACTTCAATGAGGGCAGCAGGACCTGAACTCATGCTCTTCTGACTACACACAATACATGCACATAGATTGACTGCTGTGAAATTAGAACCCCTACTTGTCTAATTACACAAGCTAAAGAACACAGAACTTAATGCTCGCTGCCATCAAGAAGTCTAATTTTAATAGTGTCACAATGTACTTTATAAAAGATGACATCATCATAGTGTTACAGGTAAGATATATTGTTATGTGACTTTTTGCAAATCCAGAACTTCTGATATGATTGTGTGAGTATAATTTGCAAAAGGACATATAAATACATCCTGGCAACCTAGGTGAAAGAAGCTGTCATAAATGCATATTGCAGAAGTGAGACAGATATGCATCTGTTTCTCATGATGTATAGATCTCACACACTTACACACACACACACACACACACACACACACACACACACACACACACACACACACACACACACACACAAACACTTTGGAAACAGCAGTAGTGCAATGATAGAGTTATGTGCTTTCCACATTAATAAAAGTCACACACACACACACACACACACACACACACACACACACACACACACACACACACACACACACAAACACACACAAACACTTTGGAAACAACAGCAGTAGTGCAATGATATAGTTGTGTGCTTTCCACATTAATAAAAGTTGCACATACTCACACACACACACACACACACACACACACACACACACACACACACACACACACACACACACACTCACACACACACACACACACACACACACACACACACACACTCGCACACACACTTTGGAAACAGCAGTAGTGCAATGATATAGTTATGTGCTTTCCACATTAATAAAAGTTGCTTAAAATATCAATGGGATATGATCGTGGATGGCCAATGTTCAGTGTCACTATAAACCAATACCAACTGTTACAGTGCAGTTACACTCTATAATTCTGTAGTCTGCTTGATAATGGTCCAAGTCCTGATACAACATTTGCAAATGCATTGTTGCAGGGAACACATGAATATCTGAAAGCATGTACTCAGTCGTGCACAAATGTCATTGTCCTTCACTTGTGTTTATGAATGCATTTCCATGAATTGGAGGATTACATCTCAGTTACTACAGTTAGACATGCTATAAACCTCTTCACAAAGTGCAGAGCAGAGAAACTGATTTGTGTAGATGATGGCAAACTATTAGCACATGCATGATTTGAATTTCAGGAATTCAGCTTGGACTTGTGAAGTCCCCAAATCCATTGGTGCTTATTGCCAAACTGTGCGCTAACAGGGACATACAGTAACTGACCTGACTAGGGTTAACTGCAAAATACATCTGTTATGTTTCATGTGTCAGACTTGCAAGATATGTTATAGGAGAAATTGCTGGCAGCTAGTATGATGTGCATGCTGTAACCTGTCTTTGAAATATTAGGGCCAAACTTTTATTACAGCAGTAACTGTTGGTCTTCCTTCACTGTTTGTGCAACATTAAGTGCTGAGCATCTGTGTTTCTCTGCTTAAGAAAAACAGTAAAAAATGTAATGTAGTATACCTGCCTTCAAGCAAACATGCTAAGTCGTGATGCGCAGCCATCAGAATTCCAGAGAGTACTGAGTGTGGAAAATACAGCTGTTGCCAAGTTTTCTCTGTGACACAGGGTGTAAGAGCATAGAGATCCTGCTAAAGCACAGGTGAGCCAGGGTTCAAATCTTGATGATCCTTTTTTTTTTTTTTTATATATTTTATTTTACAGATGGTGTCAGGATATCATTAGTTAAGTAAATTTGATCAGGACTGCAAATAGACTATCAATGACTACAGTAAAGTATGTGTCTTCCACAAACTGTATCAGTAATGCCTACCGCAATATAATTCTACAACTAGAAGTTGTTTTGCAGGCCTCACTCATGGCTCCAAAACTCCACATAGCAAATTAACTTTGGTTGTATCCAGCAGTGTACAGAACTGTCAGAGTAACTATTTCAAAGTAGTCGTTTTACTCTGCTTTAACTCTGTTTCTGTAGTGCAGTGAGATTAAGCATCGTAGGAGATAACTGGACTAGTGCACCCAATGGCAAAATCTCTGGTTTTCCATAGGACATGAACAGCCACTCATGACTGCTCAGCAATAGTGTATTATATAAACTCCATGCAAATGTAGAGGACAAAAAGTGAATGCTTTTTATGGGCCATTTCTGACCAACTGTGTTGTGTGTGATTCTATTTTTTTTACCAGATTAATCATGTGAAAATAGGGTTGAAAGGAAAGTGGTGAAATGGGGTGGCAAGCATAGAGAAGAGCAAAGGGGAAGAAATACAGGAATTTGCAGGATGGAAGTTGGAAAAATACATTGATATCCACTTTTTTCAAAACAGTAATCTGTACACGTGGACAAAATTTGGACTGTCACCACAACACGGATTGGTGCCAACAGCACAATCATGTTGTATAGCCAATTGAGCCAAATTAAGTGTGTTGACAAGACATATATGAGAAGTGGAGAGCTATGTATTAGACCATTTTTGTTTATTTATTTATGTATTTAGTTAGTTAGTAGTTAGTTAGTTAGTTAGTTAGTTAGTAAGTTAGTTAGTTAGTTAGTTAGTTAGTTAGTTAGTTAGTTAGTTAGTTAGTTAGTTAGTTAGTTAGTTAGTCAGTCAGTCAGTTAGTTAGTTATTTTTTGTGGGCAAACATGCCCATTTTTTTTATTTCAAAGAGAGAGAAATGTTGGATGTGAGTGTCAGGTAGGTATGGTAGGTAAGGAAGTTGATGCAGACAAAAAGGACACACAACAAAGATACAGGGATGGTGATGGGCACAAAAGATTGGGGGCATCATGATTGGGGATAGGTAGGTGACATTGCAAGCACATGCACATCAAGTGTGGGAATAGTGAGAATGTAGTCCTAACCCTCAGAACTGTCATCACTGTTATCTTCTTCAGTTGCCTGTTAGACTGCTTGGCATGGGAGTCCCTTTTCTATTTTAATGAGCAATCTTTCTAGGTGACTGATGCAGGCACCAAGGCTGGTCTCTATTAGATCACACATCATTCCTGGCAGCTCCTGGTAGGTGACATAATCATCACCTCCACCAGTACTTCTGGTAGGTACCACTGTACCACCAGCCAGGGCAATGCTACCTGATGTGGATGCAACAGGTAGAGCAGGGGCTGTGGATGCAGTGCTGCCAGGTTGTATCCCAGAGGTGCTAGTTGTTGGTGTGGCACCTGATGGAGGGTTGGCAGGCCAGGCTGCAGTGGTTAGCCCACCTCCCTGTGCTGAAATGCATTTGGTTTGTTGGCAGAAATGTATGACATCTGAGTGGTGTGATTCAGGTACCCCCCCCCAAAAGAGAGAGAGTTAGGGGGTGGGGTGGGACAAAGAAAGAAAATAGATGATTAGAGCCATGATATGTCACATTCATGCTTTATTACAGTGAATATCCTCTTATTATTATAGCAGCTCATAGAGCTTTCCTGTTCCCAAAAATGATTGTAAATTGTTGTAAGTAATCCTTGAAATATGCACATATTTCATATATGCTTTTAAAGATACTACAGCAGTTAGTGTTGCCACATCACAGGAAGAGGTTCTCTGGTTCAATTCTTGGCTAGGGTGGCTTATGTGTGGAGTCTGCACATCCTCCCTGCAGGCATATGGGTTTCCTCTGGGTGATCCGGTTTCCTCCCACATTGCAAAGACATGCTGCAGATGGATTAGAAACTGTAGGTGTGAGTGTGTGCATGTGTCTGCCTTCTGTGTAAGGTTGGACACCTGACTGGCAACTCAACACAGTAAAACTCCATTGCCAATTGTTCTGCACACTGTTGTCCTGCTGTGGCAACCCCTAATGGGAAAATCTGAAAGAAGCAGAAGAAGAATATTATATTAACATGGCATTAAAGCCAATATTGCTGCATTTCAAGATGCAACTTGTTGAATGTGAATCTATATGTTACTTGTGGGAATTGAACCCACATAATCTGAGTACATTATTACATTTACCTAATACAATTACCAAGAGTACAGAAGAAAATATGCATACTTGCTGTTACAGTCAAGATATGCACGTTGAAGTTGATACTGATCTATGGAATCACAATATATTTACTACAATTATGGTTAGTTGTGCTGCACATACCCCTTGCCTCTCTGAGTCACTTTTATCTCTCAGCATCTGCCACCCCATTCACTGTTATGATCATTTTCAGATGTAAGATAAGGAATGATTGAAAAAGAGACATGAAAGTATTATGCATACCAGTCTTGGCTATCTACACCACCCATATCATTTCAATTTGCTTAATCTGTATACTTACACAACTCAGGGTTTTTAGCTGTTTGAAACTCATTCAGCCATGTGTTGAGTTGTGCCTGCTTGCACTTCCTAAGGTCAGTGTAGTGGCTTCTACACTACACCCCAGTGTATGGTATGCCAGTCACATTAGATGCAGCATTGGCTAGGCTGTCCCAAGCCTCAGCCTTGTACTGAGACCTGGTATAGTCCTCCCCCTCTAGTCTAAGGTTGTAGCACTTCACAAGGACTAAAACAAAGAATTCTGACTCCTCCACACCCCATCTCTGTGCCCTGAATTTGTTACCATACTTCCCCTCTCCTGCCATGTCTGCAAAGGTCCTCCAACAACACTAGAAATGTTTTCCCACCAAATTGTGATACCGCGTTTTATAACCAGTGCACAAACATACATAACTATGCCAACAACATTTGTGTGATGGTAAGAGAAGAGAAACATTACCAAAGAGAAAGGGAGTTTATGAAACAGCAATGATGATGTTACATTAGGCATTGACTTATATACCTGGTCATACTTTGCCCAGTGGTCAACTCTGAAATGGTAAATCACTTGGCTTTTAAGCCATGACTTTGGAAGGATCAATGGGATGACTTGACACATATTTTACTGGGACCTACACAGTGTTAAAAGTAATTTGTACAATATGGGAATCAGACCTATGTAAAAGAAAAGGCCTGCTTTTCCACTTAGATAATTATCCCACATTGCCATAGAAAAAGTGTTTGCTAGCCATGGTCATTACAGATATACAGTTTAAAGAGTGAGTGATGCTATGCTTCAATTCAGCTGTTATGTGTATGACATTAAAAGATCCTGGTTTATGCATTCTCAGGAAGGATGCAGGACTAATGTATGCCAATATACTAGAAATGGATAGACTTGCATGACTTTAGTAATAGAGTTTGGAGTTATGATACATATTTCACAATACATTCTGTTTTACAGTTATACTTGGTGTGACACCCCAACACTGGCCCAGTAATCAAGGATCCTCAATCCTCACCACTGACAACAGTGGGTGATGTACACACTGGGAGGATGACAAGTACACACACAGTAAAGTGTAATTTCCCTTAAGAGTACACAGAGATCACTGTCAGTCTGGGGCTGGTTTCTCTCTCTTTCTCCAGATCCCCAATAAGACTCCCCACTGGCACAGCTATAGGGTTGAGATCTCAGCTGAGTGGCCAAGCCAAGATCTTCAGTACCTTCTCTGTCCAACCAGTGTTTCGTGTCCCTGCCATAGTAGTTGAAACACACACTCTTTGAGATTTGATTTACACACACACTCACACACACACACACACACACACACACACACACACACACACACACACACACACACACACACAGACACACACACTCCTGGGAAAGGCACAGGTTTACTAGCTATGCTCCCTTCTGCCCAGACTATAAGGTAGTTCAGACTGCCACCAGTCAATCTTTATCAGCTACTTTAAGGCCTTTAACAAAGGGTGTCCAACCCTGTAATGCTACTATTAATCCAAATGTTAGTTTGACCAAGAGCCAGGCTATAGGAGTGACCTGTACAGTGTCACCAAATAGATATGCATGCACTCTAAGAGCTCAAATATCTATAAACAGACCAGCCATAATTAAAAGTTTTAAATATATTTAATAATAAATAATAAAAGAACAAGTAAATAAATCTTCACAGTAACTTCAGAGTTCAAAATCACAGGAAATATTTTAAACAACATTGCAGGTCAGTCTCCAGTAAATACAGAAAACATCTAAACTAATCTTTGCTATATTCCAAGGTATATCTAAAAGAATTAGCATATCCTAGAAACTTACTTACAGCAAGGCAAGAGTGGTCAGTGGATGTTCTTGCTAGGCCAAAGAAAAAATACAAAATGCTCTCTCTCTTTCTCTCTCTCTCTCTCTCTCTCTCAGAGAATTCTTAAATTAATATTAAATATTACTGCTGGGTTAGCTTGGATGACATCACCTTTTGTCACCTGACTTTAGTTCCCAAACTAAACCCACATTGTCAGAAATTTCAGAATCAGAATTTAACATCTCTCTGTGAAAATACATAGCCTTCAGATGTCTGCAATTGCTAGAGGACATAAAACAATAAAACACTTACAAAACAAGACAGAGAGTCCCCTAGTATAGACATCCTGTCTCCTGTTGACTGAAAATGAAAGATAACTTTTATAGCACAATCTTAAAACAATTTAATTTCAACTATTTTCTTGAAGTTTTGCAAGTTAACCCTCTATATTCTAGTTCCCACTGTTAAAACATATACATTTACACAATTACAATAATTTACATACATTTCCGTTCAAAGCCAGAAGGGCATGCAGTGGTTACATTTTACCTCAGTGCATAGCATACAGTTCTAACACAGTTGTAGCACAAGCATCTTACATAGAGCATGTTGGCATTCACAAATGACACATAACCACATCCAAAATTCCAGATAGCTGGGCTGGCAATATCTCCTTCTGTTACACTTCTATATAAATGATATTAATATTCACAAATGACATATAATTATTTACAGAATTCCAGACAGCTGGGCTGGGAATATTTCCCTTTGTCACACTTGGGTTATAGGAGAGGTGTACATGATTGTCAGTAAACTACTGTGTCCATCACAGAAAATCAACTGATTGTTTTATTACATAATTGTCATGCTAAACGAATTACACACTTAATACACATGATTCCTACAACAGTATGTATATGCAAGCAGTAATGATACCTTTCTGTCAATCAACATGCTACACATAGTTATTAGTATGTAGTATTAGCTTTATAATCAGTTTTGTGAAAAATTACAGTGGAACACCCTTAATAAAAGTTGGAGTGTGGCAGTTTTGAACCCTTGCTAACCTCTGTTCTGGGCATAAGCACACTTTGGTTATACCTGGTGCCATAGGAAAAGCTGACTAACAGGTATATTTTACACACTCAGTACTGTTCATAGTGCTGATGGCTGTGCCTCAACACTGAACCTGTTTACATAAAGGAAGGTGAATCAAATTAAATAAGTAGTGAATCCTGTTTGCGCATAAGCAAGCAACGCTTAAATGTAACAGGCAATATCAAACATATATATATATATATATATATATATATATATATATATATATATATATATATATATATATATATATATATATATATATTACTTATGTAAATACTCATTATGAACCTTTTCAGTACAAAATAAGTAATGTGGGACTCCAACCCCAATTTACCTATATTCTGTCTTTTTAGTTCAAAATATTTATGCTTTGTGCTACAGACACAGTCAGGTAACAGGTAGAATTTTTGAAGTCATTACCATCCATGTTGTTGACTGCTGCACAATGCCTCTAAATGTGTTTGTGGTTTCTAAGGTGACTGAAATTAAGTTTTCACTTTTTAAGCAGCTGACCATGTTTGCACTATAACAAATGCTGTACACATGGTAAATACAAAAAAAAGGATAAAAAGGGAAAAAAAGTTTAAACAATTAGACAACACTGGATTTGAACCATTAAACTATTGCACTTAATACAGTTACAGTGGATTATCTCTCTCTTTGCCAAAGACACAGCTTTGCAAAAAAGGAATGAAATCATGTGCATACAAGCAATTTCACATTTCATATCCAATATTAACAGTTCATGCAGTTGGACATTCTCAGTTGGTTGTACGTTGCTAACATACTTAGTGAAATGAGTGATCACACAATTATTTACGAATACGTTTATAAAAATGAAGCTCTTTTTTTTTGTATTCTAGTCATTCTTCCTTTACTATCAGACATGCAATTTGTAGTACATTTCCTATCATTTTTTTCAAAGTGTGACACAAATACATAACAGTGAACATCAGTTTTCAGCAAAGGTAGGAAACTTGTGCTGTAATGGCCAAACAACATATATATATATATATATATATATATATATATATATATATATATATATATATATATATGCAAGTGTGGTGTTTGTTTTGATTTAAAAGTTCACTGCAGTTAGTTCCACACTTTGTAAGTGTATCCTGATTGGCACACCCAATGCAGTGAATGGTGTTTAAATTGCCATTGTGTTTTCTTTCTCTCTCACACTAATCATTCACAGTTCAAGCCATTAGCACCTAACAATGGTATGGAGTCTACATTATGTTCACATCTGCTACAAGAAGTCAAAAGTTTAGTATTCAGCAATTCTAATGGGTTCACACCTCATTTGCATCTTCAAAGTGCTCAGCAAGCTGAATCTACACTATAAAATGATAACTGTGTAGCTAGGAAACTCAAAGGTGACGAGACCTGTTTTCAGGCAAAACCAAAAAATTGGTATTTCTTTGAAGGAGATTTCTTTGCAGAGAAGCACTTTAATTTGATAAGGTATGTTTCTATTATTCAAGAACATTTAGATTGTAAACTTTGAGAAATGTAATTGTATAGCTAGTAAAACTATAAACGTTGATCTGTATGCACTTCTTATACTTCACTGTTGGTATAGGCAATTTTTGCAGGGCTTTAGATTTCTGAGATAGACAGTGTCTGTGATGAAATGCCTGCTCAAAGAGGGACAGCATCCATGAGGCTGTAGACTCTCAATATCATCTGATGTTATCCAAAGTGGCCATGCCTGATCCTGCTCTTGTAGTGGCACTATTTCCACTGCTCCATCAGTGGTTGAGGTGTCCACACCCAAACATGGTAAGCCATGAGGTCATGAACAGTCATGAGGAGAGCTTTCCAGCAGATATCACTAACATTCAGGTAGCACCACCACATCTAACCATGGTCATGGACATTCCAGGACAACTCCTGGCAGAGCCAGTTCTCGCAATCAGGGGCGACGATGATGAACTGACACCTCTACCATGCATGGCTCACACCTGACATGCCAGGATGTACAGCTAGCACAAAGCTTGGCTGTGTTCATGCAGACACTCACACATACATTGCACATAGTTTGCCCATACAGACCCCCACATATACCAGCTACATGAGGCATTAACGAGGGTTGCAGATCATTTTGCCTCAGTGGACATTTGATATTATCTACATTCCTGCCTGCCTGTATTTCTTACTCACATACAGTCACTACTTTGGTATCAGCATTGGCCTCCTGCCCCCCCCATCCCAAACCTGTACAAATGATAACTGTGCCATCACCTTGTTTCTATTTTTTGGATTCACTGTTGCATATGCATATGCCTGATGCACATGGTGGATAGCTAACTAAGTGCTTAGGATAAGTATTGGTGATGTAATTTGGATTTTTTTTTGGGAATTATTACAGTATTTTAGTGTTGTGATTCCTACCTTGAAATAATTGATACTGTTGTCATACTTATTGCTCTACCTGTGAGAATGTAGTGATACGTAGACTTTGGACTGCTTTTTCTATACTGGGTATTTTAGATGCATGAGGCATGTCAGTTGCTAATATGCATAAAATATATATTGCAGAAGTCAGACGTGTCACATGTTGATGTCATTGCTGGAGAACTCACACACATTCTACTTATGTACATTTACAAGTAACACTATGCAGATATCTGCCATTCATTCATGTTCTTATGCATTTGTTATTCTCTAATAGGTTCAACACTTACCTTGACAGTATTGCATATTGCAGTTATAACTTTTGTCACTGGGGTGACTCTGTCTGATACTAGAAGTATACAGACATTACATAGGTAAACAAATGCTGTGAGCATTGCCTAACATCAATTTTACTCTATGTATGTGCACAGAATCAAAGGTATACCCCTTACATGGTGGCCAGGGCAAGGGCCTATTGTGCACATCTGCATCTGCCTACACCCACAGTGACTGCTGGTTCCACCTCTAACTCCTCAATTGTGTGTGGCTGTGGTGATCTTGCCTGTGGTGGTGGGATGTGTGGCCTTTCTCCCTTGCTATTCCTGCTGAAGTTGTTTTCTCAGGATAATGTTGTGAAGCATGGCATAGATGGTGAAAATTTCAGTGCATGTACAGGGATTGCAAAGAACGGCTCCCCAGGATGTATCTAGGCATTGGAACCATGACTTCAGCAGCCAAACACGTTTTATGATATTTCTTGTTTGAGCGTTTGCCTCATTAGAGCCTTCTTCAGCAGGTGTGTGTGTATTTCTGATGGGCATCATAAGCTATGGTTCCAGTGTATAACCTGCTTCCTTCAGTAAATAACCCTGTGGGATATCTACCCTAGTGAACATCGGATACAGTTGGGAGGTATGCCAGATATGTGAGTCATGGTAACTACCTGGGTTGCCAGCACACACATTCAGGATGATTCCCTTAGAATTACACATGACCTGGCAGTCACTGGAGTGATAGCCCTTTCTATTTATGAACGCACTTCCCTGTTCCCCAGATGGTGCTTTGATTTCTACATGTGTACAGTCTATGACACCCAGGACTTCAGGGTACTGTGCTACACAGTAGAACTCCTTGATAGTTCTGGCTCTTTCCTCAGGTGTATGGGAAAATATATGTACTCACCTGCATGTTATAGCATAGCATTCAGGAACTGATGGAGTATCCTGGATGCTGATGCCTGTGACACCCCCAGCATGTCCCCTGTTGATCTCTAGAATATTCCTATATCTAAAATTCTAAGTGCTATGCATATCTTATTCTCCACTGGGATTGATTCACCTCGGTTTGCCCTTGCTATCAATTGAGGACAACAGAGGTTGCAGAGTTCCTGGAGTGTGTCTCTATCCACCCTGTAGCATGCAATTTCCACTACATGCAGATTGTGAAAAGTTAAATGGGGTCTAAACACCCTTCTTTTTGTTGGCCCTGGTCTATTAGCAGCAGTGGCAGCAAAGACATGGGCATGCTGCACATACACATGAATAAGAACAACAGCAGCCCCTAACATTCTTTCCGTGTAGCCTAGTTTCTGTGGCTGTATTAAAATAGGTTGGGGAATTTGCAAGGAAAACCAGCACTGAGTCTACATGGTTGTTTTATAGCTTGTTGAATAACTCCTCCATATTGGATTGGCTAATTAGCATACAATTCGGCTGCTTATGCTGTAATTAGTGTGTCACAATGTTTATGTTGTTTGTGTGTGTAGCACTGCTTACTGAATACAAAATGGTACATTATTGTGTGCGTGTCACTCCACAATATGCACATGATTTGGACAGCTCTTGTGGGCTTTATTAAATCTACACCAATATTTTAAATCTAACAATATTTTTGGGCCATTGTCCCCCATTATTTTTGGCTTTGTCTAGATTTCTTGAGCTAAGTGGTTAAGAGCTATGGACACAAAGATGTCCCACTCACCAGGTTGGACAAGGAGAAGATATTGGTTAGTTGCCTGTCTGCAGCCAGGATCCAAAATATCATGTATGCACTCAAGTTACTGCACCCCTAGGTACCAATATGATTCTATCATAGTCCATGTGGGTGTAAATGATCTATGACATGCCTCATTGGACTATATGAAAGGAGACATAAGGATCTACAAACAAAGTACGTGCACAAAATCCGTACCAGCCAACACAAGACACAGACACTCCTTCGCTTCTCTTCTGCAGTAGAAATAATGGACAACCTCCGAATGGAAAAAGCTTTTTCCATTCGGAGGTTGTCCATTATTCCTACTGCAGAAGAGAAGCAAAGGAGTGTCTGTGTCTTGTGTTGGTTGGTACGGAGATAAGGATCTCTCAGAAATGTGTGACAGATAGGTACAAGCCTTGCACTGAGCAGCACTCTACCTTCACCCAGGATAGTACCACAGAATGAACACAACATGATTAATTTTAATAATTGGCCTAGTTTGTGGTGTCATTCAGGGAGATCCAATATATGTCAGCATGGGAGGACAAGCTCAATAGACCACATTGCTTTGCAAATGATGGGCTGCACCTGTCCCCCCTAGGTTTTCAGATACTGGCTAAACTTTATTCAGTCTGTTAGAGCCTTTTTTAGGCAATGCCAAAAAGACAAAGCTACCAAAATAGTGAAAAAGTCTCCAAGCAAGCTTACAGCATTATTGCTCAATGCTAGGAGCCTAAACAAGAAACTCCACACCCTTCAAGCCCTCCCCTCTCTGGAGAATGTAGACATCTGTTCCATGACTGAGACTTGGTTTAAAGCCATAGAAAGTACTCCAGCAGTGCAAGAGTACAGTGTCTTCCATACATTTAGACCAGTATCAGCACAGATTGGAAGCAAAGGTGCAGGTATCTGGATCAACATTAACAACAAACACACCTCAAGTTTGGTTAAATAGGATGATACCATGGAGCTCTCCTATGTGCAAATCATCATAGATAAGGTTCTTCACCATATCATTGCTAACTATAGGTCACCATCTATGCCCCTAAAGTTTCATGACTCTTACCTAAATCTATTAGGGGTGAAAACCACCCAACCAAACACCCTATTCAAGGGTGACATTATCCCTCTATTAACAGGGAACTTACACTGCCTCAGACATATAAGCACATCACTTCCTGTGCTTTCTTAACATAAACACTTTGAAATAGATAGTACACACTCCAACCAGAGGATTAAAAGTACTGGATCTGGTCAAAAGGCCACATTGCTTTTCCAAAGATGTGCTGCACCTGTCCAGCCCCCCCCCCCCCAAGATTTTCAGATACTGGGTAAAACTTTATGCACTCTGTTAGAGCTTTTCTTAGGCAATGCCAAAATGACAAAACTACCAAAATAGTGAAAAAGTCTCCAGGCAACCTTGAAGTCTTATTGCTCAATGTTAGGATCCAAAAAAAAAAATCCACACCCTTCAAGCCCTCCTCACTTTGCAGAGTGTAGACATCTGTGCAGTGACTGAGACTTGGTTTTAAGCCTTAGAAAGTACTCAAGAAGTGCAAGACTTCTACGCATTTAGACCAGTAACAATAAAGAATGGGGCCAAAGGTGAAGGTGACTCAGTGAATGTTAGCAACAAACATACCTCCAGTTTGGTTAAACAGGATGATACCATGGAGCTCATCCATATGCAAATCATCATAGATAAGGTTCCTTGCCATATCATGGCTAGCTACAGGTCACCATCTCTGCCCCTACAGTCTCACAATTTTTACCAATATATACTAGAGGTGCTCACCATCCAACCAAACACCCTATTCATGGATGACGTTACCCCTCTGTTGGCTTTGAAATGTACACTGCCTCAAACTAATGAGCACAGCACTTTCTGGACTTTCTTAACACAAGCACAGGAACAGACAATTTTTTATTTTTCAGCAGTATATGGTTAAATGTTGGTCTTTGTATACGGCAATTTTAAAATGTTGTATCTTGTTGCATGTCACAGGACAGGAACACAGAAGTAGCATTGTGTTGCTAACAATGTGTGTGTGTGTGTGTGTGTGTGTGTGTGTGTGTGTGTGTGTGTGTGTGTGTGTGTGTGTGTGCATTTGTATGTGTGTGCGTGTGACGTTGAAAACAACCCTTTCTGGGCCCTGCACTCAATAGGCCAATAGGGGATAGTGATGGTGTGGAACTGCATGACTCAGAGCAGCTAGTCCAGTGAGACATACCTGTGGTGGAAATTGGATGAAGGTCGTCCAACACCACGATAGTGCTCACTCCTATTGGTTAGTGGTAACAGTGATGCAGTCTATGGAAACTTTGACAAGCTGAATAAGCTAGGTATAAATCAATACATTACTTACTGGATTGTCAGCTGACTCACAAACAGGAGCCACAAAAGGCTGCATGAGGAAGTACAACTGCTTCATGGACTATGGGATGACATGCTCTGCATGCAAAGTGACATGGCATATAGGGACCTGGAGTAAACTCTCCTGTGAAAGGGAAGGTCTACAAAAGGGTAGTGTGACCAGCTATGTTATATGGGTTGGAGACAGTGGCATTGACAAAAAGGCAGGAGTCAGAGCTGGATGTGGCAGAGTTAAAGATGTTAAGATTTGCACTGGGTGTGACGAGGGTAGACAGGATTAGAAATAAGTATATTAGAGGGTCAGCCTAGGTTGGACAGTTTGGAGACAAAGCCAGACAGGTGAGATTGCGTTGGTTTGGACATGTGCTGAGGAGGGATGCTGGGTATATTGAGAAAGAATGATAAGGATGAAGCTGCCAGGTAAGAGGAAAAGAGGAAGGCCTAAGATACGGTTTATGGATGTGGTTAGAGAGGACATGCAGGTTCTTGGTGTGACAGAGCAAGATACAGAGGACAGGAAGACATGGGAACAGGTGATCCGCTGTGGTGACCCTTAAGCAGGAAAAGCTGAAAGAAGAAGAAGAAGAAGAAAAAGAAGAAGAAGAAGTAAACTTGCCTGCTGTGGGCAGTGATGGCCCAACTGGCACCTATTAGTACATCCACAAGGATCCTGGCAAATGCCCACCTTGGATGAGCAAGTGTTCGAATACACAATGCATAGTCACAGGCTAGTATTATGTAGACAGCACACACTTTTCCATACCAGTGAACACCATTTGAGTGACCTGCTGCCTACACCTATGAGTACAACATATCCAAGACTCTATAGTTAGCAAAGTGCAGCTAGATTTCCCTGTGGAAGATCATCCCACACAAAACACTGGTGTAATTTACACATGTGGCAGATCTCTGCTTCTTGGTAATTCCTGGGTGATATACAAACACCCTGTATATAATACCCAGTGCATTGTACACCACTTGGCAGTTGATGGTTGAAGCCCTTTCAGTTGCCATTTTGGATATCATGTGCAGGAGGTGGGGACTTGATGGCAATGTGGGTGCTGTTAGTAGCCTCTAGAACATTAGAGAAATGAGCTATGTCATGGAATGTCAGCACAGTAATGGTTCTTGCCTCTGCTCTATGTGAAAACCAGATATGTTCCTCCAAATGCTGAACCACATCAAGTAACTGGTATAGGAATCACAAAGTCATTGACTACAAAACTTCTAATGTGTTCCTTGAAAGAAGCTGAAAAGTATACATGGCAAGAATGCACCAAGTAGGATAGGGAACCCACACATCCTCCTTGAGTCAATATGTGAGCACCAAATGCCTCCTAACTCCCTTATGACATCTCTATCTACACTATAGAGCTGAACAATGTCCTGGTCATGGAGCTGATGAAATGTCAGCCCCTGGCAGGACTGTCTGTGATCCAGAGGCTAACAACATGCAACATCATGGGCACTTTTCCAAAAGCAGCCACAGATGCATGTTGCTGTGCTAATACTGCTATTCCTAACATCATAACATGAGTAAAACTCCTGTGTACCTGAAAATCCTAGTATTAAGAATGGATAAGCACAGCAGCTATTTATGCTAAATTTATATCTTTCTGAATCACCCTTCCATAAATAATTTTTATCATTGGTATCATAATGGTTCTTATTAATACACTGGCACTGATTTGACTGCCATTAATGAGTCATTTGCATATGATGCATACTAAGCTGTTTCTCTGGTAGTACAGACATGCTTGTACCTCTGAATCACCTCCTCGCACACCACTTCTATTGATGTTGTATTGTATAATGATGTGCAATAATTGTTTCTGAATGCCCCATATTATTTTACTTTCAGAAATAATAGCTAAATTGTCTGATTCATTTTATATCTCTTCATACTTTTTGAAAGTACTGTCAGTTTCCTTTGGCCTAGGTCATGCCTGAAAAGAGTTTTCATGACCAGTGACCAAGTCAACACATTTATAAATAAAATGCATAAATAACCTCTCCTTTCCCTCTTCCTTCTCCATATTATAGTCAAACCTCAGACATCATTCCTTCACGTACCTTATACATTTAATTTGGACTTTTTTAAGAATGTCACTTTTCACTACTTTAGCTATACCACAGTCACTTATATCTCCACAGAAATAATACATCTGTGTCTTGCCCTTTCTCTAATTCCATTCATAAATATTACATATGGAATATGTTTGATATTATTATCCACACCAGTCCATACATCCTTTTCTCCATAACTCTATGCGCAGCATCAACATTTACACATAATCCCTTAAAAATTCCTTATTTTCAATCACTGCATTATCATTATCTGTTAAAAACTGTTATTCATTTCTAATTATTCACCACATTTACACTTGTGAAAACATATCCATTCCATTGGTACGAATCCCTTTTCCTTTTCAATCAGTCCCACAATTTTTTCCTAACAAAGGGAAAGTCTCAAAAGTCAGATGACACATTTTTCATTTCCTAAATGATTCAGAGAACACATTTTTGAGGATTTAAAACTCACTGATAGAAATAATTTATCCCAAATCTCACATCTGTTAACTGCAAAGTCATTCATACTTATTCTCACAAGCATCTCCATTTCATCTCCACTTGTTGGTACACTTTATTTTCATGTTCAGCAGCCCTGCATCATATGGCCTGCACACAGTCCTTGGTCATCAGTACTTTACTGACATTTTAAATTTCTCATTTCTCAGACTGATTTAATGCATCCTCCCACTGCTTACTATACATGCACACTTCCAGGCTCTGCTATTCTAATTTTGATATCAGAATGATTTCTTCCTCAGCTGGAAAATCTCGATGGCTGTTTTTGTTGAAGGAGTGTTTGTTTACTGTAGCAATCCATCCCATTACATTAGCATTTTGTTTTAATTCTTCCTCTTCCTCCATCAGCAACAACACTGTGTTATCCAGCCCTGCATCATTCAAAAGGGTAACAGGTCTATTCTGTTGGTACATTGATTGCCTAGACTCACAAGCTAATGTCTATTAAGCTTTATTCTCCAACTCTTCATGCTTTGCCATGTTGGTGTAACACTAAAATCCTTCCTCACTCAGCAAAGCATAGGGGAACTGCTTTAGTGTCAAAGGCCAAATTTCCCCTAGTCAGTATAACTACCCCTGAAGTCTCCCGTAAGATAGATGGTAGGCCTAGTGGGACTAAGCCAGTCAAAAAACATAATAAACAGATACCTCAATAAAAAGTCAGGTTCCATAGAGCGTGTTTAGCAGTTCTGATATAAAAGCATTGTGTGCCAAAAACTAAAAATAAATCTTTGGTGAAATTGAATACAGATGCCTAAATTTGGTAGTTGGTAAAACATTGCAACCATACTTTCAGAAAAATTATTTTATAGCTCTATATCATAATCTCTGATGTGTCATTTTGCAATTTCATTTTACAGGTAATTTTATACTCACTATGCAAAATGATATTTTCAGTCTGATGTGATGTCTCATAGATGGCATTTTGCAAACTTGGGATAAAATTGTTGAATTTCAGTTAAACTGTGATAAACTGTTTGCAAAATTTAATGCAGACTTACAGCTTTGCAGTTATTAATGTTCTAAGATAATTTTGCAGAGTACTTGTCTTTGTGATCTACATTATGAAGCCCATGTGACATCATTGATGACAGTGATAGCATTTTCCAAATCTGTAGAAAATGTTGAACTTTTCTCAAGTTATTAGGAGGCTTTAATAAGGTAAACACACACTGATATGCCTGGTACTCATTAAAATGTTGTCCAAAAACTTAGGAGTGCTTACTTTATGAGGGCATGCCATGACATCTTTATTGCCATTGTGAAAATGTGTTGAATAATATTAACACTCCAGTGCATGTTATATTACTTAATGCAATGTGCACAGATATCACAGTTACATAAATGTTATGCAGCAGCCCAGAAAATCTAAACATTAACCAGCACATTAATAACATTAATCACCAAGTACACACTTAAAATAAGGTATTTCATTTATTTACTAACTGTTAACAAAGTTAACTTCTCTGAGAAGACTTCTCACATAGAAACCAGACCTTCTGATAACATTACAGTATAACATACAAATGGTGTAATTTACATTGAACAATGACATTAGGTATATAATTCAAATCCTCCAACTAAATAAATACTATACATTTCAAAAGACAGAGAAGGCACAGACATTATCATTGCATCTTATATGCAATATTTACAGTAAGTGTTTCTACTAGGGGGACTGAACCTATTTATAATATTTGTGACATGGGATCTGTATGTTCTGTGAGCTGTGAATTCTGCAAAGCAGACTAACATTTGCTTTGTAGCTGTGAGCATGTTTTTTTCTGCTGCTGGTAAGACTAGCCAGCATCTTTAAAACAAGCACATACATTTATTTTTTTGCTTAAGAAATGTTCTTACTCATTTCCTAAATGGCCATATTTTCTTGATATTTCTAAGTTTTTGTGGTATGTTGTTCCAGTAGGTAGGTGATATTTTAGAGAAAGCTGCTTTACTTCTAGTAAAAGTAAAGGATGACCTGAGTAGTTTTTTCTATTTCTGGTTTCTTACAGAGTTGGATGAGTTCCTTAAGTAAAATTTGTTCTTTAATGGTCTACATATGGTGATGACAGAGTTAAAACAATTTGTTTTTACTGAATAGCAGATGCTTTTGTATTCCTGAATGCATGATGAGAATAGGTCTATGACTTCTACCTGCCATGGTAACAGTATGATATTAGTAGAAGACACCATGAATCTCTGCATTATCACATGTATGGTGTCTAACTGTTTTCAATAATTATACTACACTTGATCTACATTTATAAAACAGATGATGTTCTTCATGTGTCACTGTTGCAGTCATCACCTGTGGGTTATCCCTTCTGTGGTAGCCCTTGGCCGACCCAAATACCAGAGTCAATGTTTTTCTTTGTCGGCTGCTGTCGCTTGCTGCCTGAGGTCAGGTCATCAGTGCTATAAAGGAAGGCTGCCAGTGCCATTACATCAGTCTTTCTTGCTGTGGAGTCCGTAGCAGAAGCAGTTTGCAAGTGTACAGTTCGGTCACTACCAGAGTTTGAATTACAGCTGAAAACGTCTAAAGTTAAGTACCCCACTGGGGATACTTTTTTCTTGCACTAACCGATGTCCGAAAAAGTTAACAGTTGTCTCTCCTGTGGAAAGCAAATATCACACTGATACTTCCATTCATACTGCATCACTTGTTTAGGCCCAGACCACAACGTCCCCCATTGCCTGTTCTGTGCCCTCTTTAACGCAAGAACCATTCGTTGTAGAGCTCTTATTATTGTAGGTAGGTATTTTTGTCTTCTGTCTTCACATTCCAAAATGGTGTCAATCAGCCAACAATCTGTAGATATTCTGAAAAAACATAAGGATAAAGATAGAGACAGACCACACAAGGCTAATCCTTCTGATGACTCTACCACTAAGAAGGTTGTCAGTTCTTCGGAATTAGTGAGGTGCCTTCACAAACTCTGATGCCTGATTTGATACCTTTGCAGGCCTCTACTGAGACCCTTTCAGAGTCTGGTATGCTGCAGAAATCTTCTTTGTCTTCTGAGCCTTTGGTTGTCTCTGCCTTGATTAGGTCCGGAACTGTGACGCAGGCACCAGCTTCCAAGGAGGTTTTTCGCACTACTGAATCTAGACAAAAAATGACGTCTTCTCCTCAGACTATCGTTTCTCTCAGACCAATGGATACTCTTAGGTCTAGAAGCAAGGCCACTCCTCAGAAAACTACCTTAGGTTACCATTTTACTCCAACTCCACCGTCCCAAGCTCAAATGCTTAAAATGGCAGAGGATCCTATCACCCTTATCAGGGGTAGTCAAGCCACACCTTCTAAAAGGAAAAGAGATCTTTCTCCTGAAATAATGACAGAACAAGACTCTGAGGAGTCTGCTTATTCACATTTTGAAAAGGAGCAATGACCTCTTACTGCTTATGAGGATACAGATACAGAGGAATCCATTAATTCTGCCTCTCCACCAGAAGCTCTTTTCTTTGGGGAAACCCTTCACACTCTCAGGGAACATTTCCACTGGGAATCCCAGGACTCCCCTCAGTCTAAGAAAAGACTATGAGAGTTTCTAGACCTGTCTCAGCACAGACCATTGGCCATCCCTCCAATCTTAGAGGTGGCTGATGATGTCTTCCATGAATCCAGCTTAACTCCTGCCCCCCCCCCCCTGCTCCAAGAAAACCTGGCAGATATTACAGCATACTGGATTCTCACAAATACCTGTACAAAAATTATGCTGCAAACCCAGAGGTCATTACACAGAGACCAAAAGGAGCTAAGGCTAGTTCTGCAAAGAATACTATTCCTTCTGAAAAGTACTCCAGAGCTCTGGACAGATGGGGCAAAAAGTATATACCTTTGCAACCTTAGCTATCAGAGCACTCAACTGTCAGTTCCACACGTTAAAATATCAACAACACACTTTGGAACTTTTAAAATAAAAGATGTCAATCTTTCCTGACTGTGCCAATTCTAAAGAATTAGCAGATTTACTGCACTCTACTTGTCAAGTGGCTAAACTCTCATTACACTGTGGATATGACACCCTAGAAGCCTCAAGCAGGGCAGCAATGTCAGGATCTGTCAGTAGGTGACATGCATGGTTGAAGGAACAACCTCTCCCTGATCATGTCAGATCTAAATTACTTGATGCACCCTTGGATAAGGACTGCTTGTTTGGAATAAAAGCAGAAGAGGTACTTAAAAAGATGGAACACAAAGGAAAATCTATGTAAACAGTAAAATATTTCCTTCAGGTACAATGTCTTAGGTTCAGCAGGAATTTTCCCTCAAAACACTGGTCCTTTCCTGCACCTAGCAGACAAGGGCAAGGTAAGCCCTGCAGGGACAGACCACCCAGACTCCTATCCCAGGGAGAGCAGAGAACCAAACAGTGGACCACTTCCACTCCAAAGGCAGGGAGTTCTAAGCCATCCCTCTATGGTAAAAAGTCTCAATGACTCCCTCTCCCCCCGCTGCCCTCTTTTCACTCATCAAAAACTAGGAGGAATGCTCTCCCTCTGCAAAGAAAATTGGCTTTCTGTAACAAAGGACCAAAGCATCTTACAGATAATTTTTCAGGGATACAAATTCTCCTCCGACGAACTCCCAATTCTAAGAGGGTACCCAGACTTACCTACAAATCAGTGGGCAGAGGCAGTGAAACAAGTCCAA
The DNA here is from genome assembly GCF_019279795.1 of Protopterus annectens. Classification (NCBI taxonomy): domain Eukaryota; kingdom Metazoa; phylum Chordata; order Ceratodontiformes; family Protopteridae; genus Protopterus; species Protopterus annectens. The sequence continues at coordinate 1,438,581,358 of NC_056731.1, forward strand.
ACTCTCATATCCCAAGGGACAGTAGAACATGTCCCCTCAGATCAAACAGGCAAAGGCTTGTCCTTGTTCCCAGAAAAGAGGGCACTTGGTGCCCTATCCTGGATCTATCCATTCTGAACACCTTCCTGGTGGTCCCCAAATTCAAAATGCTAATTTTGCAGCAGCTGCTGCCTATGTTGGAAAAAGAAAATGCTTGCTTAGTTACCCTAGATCTAAAAGATGCTCACCTCCACATCCCCATAAGGGAATCCTGCAGGAAATTCCATCGCTTCCGAGCAGGCTCATATTGCTTTCAGTTCTCTGTGCTAACCTTTTGCTTATGTACTGCTCCCATTGTATTCACCAAATGCTTAGCCCCAGCCATAGCCTTTTGCAGACAGAAAAATATACAAATTTACCCTTATCTGGACAACTGCCTCATTCAGGCAAATTGCAAAGAAAAGCTCCTCAAGGACCTCCTCTTTGTCAAAACCCTCCTAACCTCCTTAGGGTACACCATCAACGAGACAAAATCAAAGCAAACACCCTCCAGAAAGATCATTTTCTTGGGAGCACTTGGACACAGCATCCCAAATGGCCTTCATATCCCCAGAAAAGCAGAGCTTCCCACCTCTCTATTTTACCCAGTTGGCTTTCAGAAGTCAACCTCATTGCGAGGAAGTTCCTGCAAGCCTTGGGGTAGATGGCATCTTGCATCCTTCTAATTCCTCTGGCCAGGCTTCACATGACAAAACTTCAGTGGTACCTAAAAAACCTTTGGTGTCAGCACTCTCAACCTCTAAAGACCTCTCTCCTTCTGATCCCCTGTATAAGGGCCAGGTTTCTCTGGTGGGCAGGGGCCTGTGCCCAGAACAAGGATCTTTCCTTCACCCTCTGCCCAACCAGGCAGACCATTACCACCGATGCCTTAGACATACTTGGGGTGTTCACCTAGAAGGCAGGTGCACCCAAGGTCTTTGGAATGCCCAGTGCCTTCCCTTGCACATCAACCAGAAGGAAATGATGGCAGTACAAAAGGCTCTGACATCCTTCAAACCCCATCTCAAGCAAGGGTTTCTTCTTATCAAAACAGACAACACCACAGTAATGTGGTACATCAACAAACAGGGAGGGAACCAATCTTACCCTCTGTGCAGGCTAGTCATGAACCTCTGGCTGACAGCCTCTTCCATGGGACTACACCTGATAAGCCAATACCTACCAGGGATCAACAACACCCTGGCAGACCACTTAAGCAGAAATTTACTGGACCCCCATGAATGGCAGCTCGACAGAAAAATATTTTTACAAATCACTCTGGCATGGGGGTGGTGCTGCGGTAGCATTGTTGCCTCACAGTAAGACATTGTCCTGTTTGATTCTCAGCTAAAGTGTCTTCTGTGTGGAGACATGCGTGAATGGGCGTACCTTCGTAGAAGGTTGTGCGTCAGGGCTGGCAACTCGGCACATAAAAATCTACTGCCAATCATTAGCGGACCGGAGTTCCGCTGTGGCGACCCCTAACCGGGAAAAGCCGAAAAATTCAACAACAACATCTCAGGCATGGGGGACTTTGGAGGTGGATCATTTTGCTTCACATCTCAACCATCATCTGAAAAAATGTTGTACCAGGGAGTATCACCACCTAGCGTGGAAGGTGGATGCCTTGACCTTTCCCTGGAACACCCTCTTTGTGTATGCATTCCCTCCTCTGCCTCTTATTCCAAAGGTGCTGATCAAAATAAGGGAGGAGAGACCAAAGGCCATCCTCATTGCTCCAGATTGGCCCAGACAACATCGGTACCCATTACTGCACAGCCTGACCTTGCAGCCTCCCAGGCAGCTTCTCCTGATCTCAAACGTCTTAACTCGGGTGTGGGGGGGGGGCTGTACCCAGACTTGCAGACTCTCAAACTATCAGCATGGCTAATACTCTAAAGGCAAACAAGGGGATCCTGTTAGGCAAACAGGTCCTAGACATTATCATAGAGGTCAGAAGGCCCAGCACCAGAAAATCTTATGCAGGAAAATGGAAAGGATTCTGCTCCTGGAGCTAGTCCAGAGGGGGCAATGCCTCACAACCTTCCATCCCTCTTATCCTGGACTACCTAGTGGAGATACTTAATAGTGGCCTCTCCTTCTCCTCTATTAAAATCCACGTCTCAGCCATTTCAGCTCATTTTGATACAGAACAGCCCCTGTTCTCTCATCCTTTGATTAAACAATTCATCAGAGGAACGTCTAATATCCGAGATCCCAGAAGCCCACTGACTCCAGCCTGGGACTTGAATTATGTTTTGGAAAAACTAACTTTACCACCCTTCAAACCTGCTGCTTCAGCAGAACTAAGATACCTCGCATGGAAGACTTCTTTACTCCTAGCTATCACCTCAGCCAGAAGGGTTTCAGAACTTCAGGCACTGATGGCCATTGAGCCCTTCATCATCTTCCATGCAGACAGGGTCTCCCGGAGGACTAATCCTTCCTTTATGCCAAAGGTGGTATCTAATGTAACTCTCAACTAAGCCATACATCTACCCAACTTCTTTCCTAACCCTCAAAACAAGGGGAAAATAATTCTATACTCACTAGATGTGCCCAGACAGCTCAGATACTATCTGGACCGTACTAAACCCTTCAGGAAAACAGAAGAACTACTTATCAGCTCTGCCACAAGGGAAGAGGGGAAGCCCATTTCCAAACAAACCATTTCAAAATGGATATCACACTGTATCCATTTCTGCTACAGATTGCATGGGAAACCCCCCCGAAGTTTATTCAATCCCATTCCACTAGGACAGCCTCCACTTTCACAGCATTCCTCAGAGGAGTTCCCACCAGGGACATCCTGGAAGCTGCCACCTGGACTTCTGTCCATACCTTTACCAAGCATTATCACCTACCTCTATTTTCTAAGGATAGGGCAGGGTTTGCCTTTGCAGTTCTGCAGGGCATTCTGACCCATTCCTAGGTCTCTTACTAATCCTACCACCCCTCTCCTCAGCTTTGGGAATCCTCCCACAGGTGATGACTGCAACAGTGAAACAAGAACAACATAGTACAGTTGTGTACACTTATCATAAATGTAGATGTTCGAGTGCATTCACTGTTGCAGTCCTGGTTTCCCACCCTCCTTCCCCCTTATATCTTCTTTCTTTAGGGAGACATACGTTTTTAATGGTGGCTTTTAGCCAACAGGACCACTTTACCATATTTACTTGGGCCTCTGACTGGTTAGGGCAAGAAAATCTGATGTAACGGTGTTGGCTGTCATCCCTTATAGCACTGATGACCTGATATCAGGCAGCATGCACCAGCAGCTGACACAGAAAAACATTGACTCTGGTATTCAGGCCGGCCAAGTGGTACCACAGCATGGATAATTCACAGGTGATGACTGCAACAGTGAATATACTCAATCATCTACATTTATGGGAAGTGTACACAACTGTACTTTATACATGTTTGGTGATATGATATGTTTAACTTGCTTGGTATTAAAACAAGTGTGTATTATGATCTGTAAAGGACTTGACAGTATTTTTCTTAAAATAGTACATTTCCCATATTTCACCACATCTTACTTTAATCTACTATTGTGTATGCTACAACACCTTGGGCACTACATGTCACAAACTGCATAAGGAACCTTTATACTAATGTCTAACATAGCACTAAGTATTATCACATCATTGCCTGTCATTCAGACATCAGATAATCTGTATCTTACACCATCTTTACTTTGTCATTTGTGCCAAAATACTAATGTCATGAGGATTCACGCAAAATAAATGATGTATGCATGCCCCATTACAAATTAAAATAATGGTACTTTAATTATGTTTCCCAAGATGACATTTGTAGAGATATAGAAAGGATGTGTACTAGAAAGGGCTTGGTGATAGGGAACAACAGAAATGCAAATTATATGTATAAAAAGACAGATGAGTAAAAAAAATATGCACATGATATGCAATCATGATGGAGAAATATTTTGTTTGCTTTATCACGTTTTCTTGCAGGAATGATGAACATGGGACAAGATGATTTCATAAAGAAAACCTTGTACGTAAGATACTTGGGGGATAAATGGTGCACACATAGGGAAAGTAAGCAAACACGAAGTGAGTGGTAATTCAACTGAGGTCAAAGCATAGGAGGGACACCATCAACACATGACACTTGTAAAATGAGCAGGTGACAGAATAATTGTGGGTCCTAATTCAGTAGAAATTACATCTAGCAGTAGCAGATGAATCAAGGTACTGTCAGACAGGCTCCTCACCAAAGGAGGGGAAATGCTTATGTAAGCACTGTCACTTTCCCAAAAATATGTATGGCAAGTGGTTTTGCTCCTTTGTCTGGTCTTACTCATTGTTATAACTCATGGTTTGCAGTGCAAGTTAATTCTGTGGACTCTGTCATCTAAATGCTTAACAGGTGTCTCTCAACAACATGTCATATCCCTGCCAACAACATGGCAGCCTACAGGTAGTTGTCAGTCATCAACAAGCTGCTTCAAGCTTGACCATTACAAACCATATTCCATCTGTAGTTTCTGGTATGGAACTGACATATCTACTGCTACTTCTTCCAAAGGTGACATGCAGGTATATGAGCAGGAGAACGTGTTCCAGCCACATGCAATAGTCCTGGAACCTAAATAGGCAGAATTGGGGCATGATCAGTAAATGAAAAAAATAATAACTTGGGATTATGGCAGAAAGGAGCTCATGGCAATGGCATTGTTAAATGAGCAGCCATAAGATGAATTGTATTGTTATACTACTCACCAGAAAATGCATTACATGTGATCATATATGCTATGTGAAATTATATTGACCACATCATATAACACGATATGGGTACTGCAAGTGTGCCATGGAAGACCATCATTTCTAACTGCACATGATACTTTTTTTCTATTCTATCTCATGGTATTGGAAGTTATTAGACCTCTCAACTGTCCAAATTTCTGAGAAGGGCCAGATTTTTGTCTCATATTTTGGTATGTTTCTCATAAAATTGTGTTTTTCTAACAAATTACTGGGAAAGCATTGAGGATTCATGGCAGAATATAATGGCAGACGTTTGAGTTTCAAGTTTCATACCTTTCAGAAAATTCATTCTAATTCAAAACCTGCTATTCTATCAACATTCTAAGTTTGTAAGAGCAATATTTAAAAAATTGGCCCTATTTTTTGGGCATTTGTCCCCCCATTATTTATAGCTTTGTACAGATGTCTTGCTTTTACAGGATAACAGGTATGCAAGCTATAACTGTACTTTTAATACATTTATATCATTGCCAATGTTACTATAAGTGTTGTGAAAATAACAAAAAAAAAAAAAAAACAAATTGGGAGATGCAGAAGAACAGAGTAAAATCCACACAATGTTTGCGTAATAAAAACTTTTAATCCACGCTTTTGTAACCGGATTTCTTCGGAATAAAATGTACATTATTAACATCACAGTTTTTAAATGTGATGTTGAGAATGTACATTTTATTCTGAAGAAGTTTGGTTACGAAAGCATGGATTAAAAGTTTTTATTACGCAAACATCATGTGGATTTTATTCTATTCTTCTGCATCTTCCAGTTTGTTTTTTTTTTGGTTCTTGTGGTCATCCAGGAGTATTTCTATGTTTTTGGTGTTGTGAAAATAACAGTTGCAAAAAATAACACTACATAGCAGTTTCTGTATAAATTACCCTTGATTATTTCCTCTTTTTGCCTATAATTAATTGTATTCATGAAGAAATATCCCCACCATTGAGCTATGACACATCCTTGACATGTACTATACCACAGAGTCTGCAGGAAATTTGCATGTAAATGTACTTGTCTCGTAACAGCTGCCATTATGAGATGTGTGATGCCTTACAGTTATACATGTCCATCATTCATGATGGGTAAGAAAATAATGAGTTCACAGTATACTTCAGATATGAAAGTAGCACGTTACAGTGCATTATACATCATAAACATGACATCTATAATGAAAAAGAACATGCAGTGAAGCCCTGCAATTTAGATAGGATCAACTTACAATAGTTTTCATCACAAAGACATACAGCTATCTGTATACAACAAAACACTGGTAACTTGCCGTGTGTATAAACATAAGGTCAAGATGATAATTATAAAATAAGTAAGTAACTAGGTAAGTCAAAGAAAATGGTCTCTTGACTAGGTAACTATGTTGCACTGATAGTGGCAGCACTTGCCATCCAGGTGAGAAAAACAGCATCATACATTGCCAACATGATGGGTCAGAGGTAGAATCTCCAACTCACAGCTCTGGTGTTTGGACTTCAGTGCTGACCAACTTTCACTGCTTGTGGGGAGTTTTAATGCACACACATCTGTGAAGGCTTCTTCCTCACACTCTAGTTTCATTGTGCCTGTGAAAAGTTGAAAAATATACTAGTTGATTAGTTTATCAGTTCCTTTTAGGTTCATAGGTTCATAGGTTGGTACTAGGCTATCGGCCCTAGGGCCTATACAAGCCTAGCCATAACAATTCCCTGGCTATTTCTTCCCACAGTATTTACTTCCCTGGACCCCTATCTAGCATGGAGACTGACATGATCCCCAGAGTGAATTTCCTATCTCCCATCCAATCATCAAGGTTCCTTTTGAAGAGGGCCAAAGAGATGCTCTGCTTGACATGTATGGGCAGTCTACTCCAGAGTCTGGGGAGTCTCTGGGTCAGGAACCTATTCCTCCAGCATTTTTGTTCATTGTGATGACAAGGTTTAGATCCCTGGATTGTGTGTCTCTGAGGGATTGGGACTTCTTTAAGTGTAGCATGTCCAAAAGCTCTGGGTTTGACATGGCCTTGTATGTAAAGCAGAGATCGCCTCTGAGTAGAAGATATGCGACAGAGTATAGGTGGAGCTTTTTTAGATGGTCAGCATAGGGCATCTGCTTTAGGCCTGTGATTCTTTTAGTGAGGTATTTCTGTGGCCTTTCCAGTTTTTGCAGATGTCTTGAAAGGTACATACCAAACCGGGTGTTGTATTCTATAATGGGTCTAATGAGGGATGAGTACAGTGGGACAATTACCTCCTTTCTTCTAGATGAAAAGCCCTTAGTGTTGAGGTGTGCCACATAGAAGTATTTCCTGACTGTTGTGGCAATGTGGTTATCGAAGGTGAGACCACTGTCCACCTGTGTCCCTAAGTCTCTTATCACACTTTCGGTGTTTAGTGTACTGCCACCTATGTGGTAATTCATGGGTACAGTTTTTTCCCAAAGGGAATAACTATACATTCCTTGGCATTGAGCTTGAGCCCATGGCTCTGACACCAAGCATCTGTTTCTGTAAGGCCCTTTTGTAGAATATCCACATCATTTGAGGATTCAATAATGGCACCCACTTTGCAGTCATCTGCGAACTTTGTTAAGCAGAGTCCCTTAGTGTTGGCCTGCACACTGTTTAAAATGCTCTTCGTTCTATGTGGGTAAATGTAATTGTAAATCGAAAGAATGTATTAGGGAGCATATATACTTTATTGATATACAATATATGTGCAGTGCCTTAGCTAAGCATGTTGCTGAGAAAGGATGTGAACATCAGTTTAAGTTTCGGGTTATAGATAGAGTGTATGAGAACCCTAGGTTAGGTTACATTAGGAATAGAATGGAAACAACAGAAACACAATGGATTCTGAGACTGCGAGCTAATAAGGACAGAGGGCTTAATGAACATGTCCTCCTTAAACCTATTCTCAAATCATGTAGATTATTTAAGTGATGCAGTACTATATGTGTTGCTTTGACATTTGCTATGTACAGCATTTACTGCTATAAATATATATGTTTCTGTTTTTATATTTTAATATGTTCCTTATAGGATCCCATATCTATTTGCAGACATGCATAATATGCTGCTTAATTGGTTTGGTGGGTTGCTGTGCCTTTTTAAATGCCTTTTTAAATGTGTTTTTTTACTTCTTATTTGATCTGATGAAGCGATATTGTGTATATATCATGAAAGTGCTTATCTATATTAAATTGATTTTTATTGGACTAACCTCCTGTGTATCTGATCTGCATATTTTTACTTTACTTATTTTAGAAAGCATTTGCCAAAATATATTTCTCAACTTGAAAGACATCAGAGATTCCTAACAAAAATATCAATAACCAATAGTTATACATACAGGCTGGTAGCTAATTGAACACTGTAGTCAGGTACAATAGTTTTCCTTTCTTAGGGAGTAGTGCAGTTGAATTTATCCAACAAGTTGTATGTGTACTAAATAATATTGTTTTGTGATCTTCTGCATAATGGTACCTCCTATACTGAGCCAACAGATATTGCCAATATACTGGCCGACAGATTCAATGCCAACTTTACCCCCCTCTCACCCCCCCAAAGGACCAGTCACAATACCAGTAGATTGCCAGGCACCCAGTATTACTGCTGCACAGGTTAAAACAGCACTGTCCAAGGCCAAGAATACAGCTTCTATGGAACCTGACACTATCCCTGGTTGTGTTCTACATGAACTACAGAGTGAACTGGCATCTCACCTGTGTGCTCTGTTCAATCACAACCTCACCTCAAGCTTTTCCCTACCGAATGGTGCACTGCTACAGTCATCCCTCTCCAGAAGGAAGGAGTGACTACAGACACTGGAAAGTATCACCCCAGTAGCCTGACAAGTCTGATATGCAAAGCCATGGAACGCATCATCATTGACCTAATAAACAAGGATATAGGGAATCTCCAAACTCTGCATCCCACACAGTTTAATTTTGTTAATGGTGGATCATGCCTGCTCGACTTGGTCATCTTCTTTGACTCAATCACCAGAGGTGTGGATGAAGGCAAGGTGGTACTGGTTCATACAGCCTACCTTGATCTTGCCAAGGCCTTTGATATCATTCCCCACTCAGGAATCATAGAAAAACTCACTAAGCTAGGCATCAACCCATATATCACTAGATGGGTTGCAAACTGGCTCACAAGTAGAACCCACAGTGTGAAAGTAGCTGACTCCAAGTCAGACTGTTGACCAGTCACGAGTGGAGTCCCACAGGGTTCAGTCCTGGGTCCTTCTGTGAAGTCCAGGCCAACATGAGGGGACTCTGGCTGACAAAGTTTGTAGGCGATTGCAAGTTGGGAGCTATTATTAACTCCCCAAGTGATGTTGACATCCTACAGAAAGGCCTCACTGAGACCAACGACTGGTGTCAGAAACATGGCCTTAAGCTCAATGCCAAAAAATGTGTTGTCATCTCCTTTGGAAAAAAACTGGTTCTCATGAATTAACACATTGATGGTAGTCCACTGAATACAGAAGGCATTAGATCTAGGAACACAGGTTGATAGCAACCTCTCACTTGACCACCACATTGCCACTGTGGTCAGAAAGTCCTTCTATGTGGCACATCTCATTACTAAGGGTTTTGCATCCAGGAAGAAAGAGGTCATTGTCTCCTTCTACTCTTCCCTCATTAGGCCAACCATTGAGTACAATTCCCCATTTGGCATGTACCTCACTATACACCTGCATCAACTGGAGAAACCGCTAAAGTACCTCACAAAGAGGATCCTAGGCCTTAAACATTTGTCCTATATGGACAGACTCAAAAAACTCCAACTATTCTCTGTCTCATATTGCCTACTTAGAGGTGATCTCTGCTTGACTTACAAAGCCATGTCTGACCCTGCTCTGTTAGAAATGCTACATCTAAAGAAATCCTAATCCCTTCGCATCAAGCAGAGCACCTCATTGGCCCTCCTCAAGAGAAATCTTGATGAGTTGATGGGAAATAGAAAATTCAGCCCAGGGATCACTTCAGTGGCTCTCCTCGACAGAGGCACTGGGAACTAAGGTTGGGTGGCACGATGCCAGGGTAATCCTGTGGGCTAGGCTTGTAAAAGCTCCAGGGCCATTAGCCTAGTACACACCTATGAACCTATGTTAATCAGTTTCTTTTAATGGAATTCTGTACAGATTATGAAGGTTTTTTTTATTCCCCATATTAATTATTGTCGAGGTTGCTGCATTTTTAAGTGGTTCTACTCCTTGTATTCCATTATTTAAATTTTGAATGTTATTTGTTCTCTCTGACCAGCCTTTGCTTGCTTCTTTTACTGTGTAATTAGTCTGTTTAGCTTACGATTGCTGACTTCCTTTTTTATTTTTTCTATGCAGTTATCTAATTTCTCTTATCCTTTCCACTAATCTTCACTCTTTGGATTTGCTTCTCTTATGCAGCCTCTCTACTCTTTCTGCACAGGATTTTTCCCATACTGAGTCATGTTCCTGGATTGTCCTCCCTATTACAGCGGGATCACAGCTAAAGCAAGGAAATACAAACTGTAACTGAATGGAGACTTCAAAATCCTGACTACAGCATATGATTCCTAACAATTTTTGCTAATGTTAGTCTCCTAGAATTATTAGTCTTTTTGAGATAGAGGCATGCCCACAAACCAGTTGCTATAGTTTAGTTCCCCCATACCACCTAACAGCTGACTATACTGTCTTCCTCTTTTTTCAGAAGAAAAACAAAATAAATGCAAAAACAAAAATAAATTAAACAAATACATTCAATAAAGGGAATTCTACCTGTCAGTTGGTAAGGTTAAGTTATCAGAGTCCAACAGTGGCAAGCAAGAGTCTTGAAATTTTAAACTTTATATTTTTCAACTCCTGGCACTGACCTACAAGTCTTTGGGGTGGATAATTGGTTTTGTTAGTTTTGGCTACCTGGCCAGCTTTTGGTCTGCCCACTCTGCTGTCCCTCGCTTCGCTCAGTCTCACTTCACTCCTCTACCCTGCTCTCAAATCCCATCCACCTCCACTATCCCTACACTTATACATCATAGCCACACGCACACCTATCAATACACCTATCACTACACTCTTATATCACTTTACCATCCAACCTTTCCTATTCTAACCCCACCATCTTCTACACCCTCCACTCACTACATCCTCAACTATACAATACCACACACTTTTCTCTCCCTGAGACTCCCTAATTCATCCTCCTCTCACATCTCTCTGTTGCATTATATTTCTGCCCTTTATCCATTATAAATTACTTCCTACCTTTATCACACTCAACCTTCTTACAAAAATGTCTAGAGCATTTTTCTTAAGCTTCATTCCTTTTTCACACATCCCTATTTCTCTTTCTTTTTGCTCAACTCACAACACTTAACCCTATTACTGTTCCCCCTAAAACAACAACTTTTCCATCTGTTCCATCACCCCACTCAAACAGTTACTGTAATAGATTCATAGGTTATAGGTGTTTACTAGGCTAATGACCACAAGGGCCTTTTTAAGCCTAGCCTTGCATCCCAAATCTCTGATAAATTCTGATATCCTTGATAAGTGTAAGAAGGGGCTTGGGAGATAAAACATTTACAAGCAGGGACCTGGGAAATGAAATATTTACAGGTCCCCTGTGTCCATTAGAGACATGGTTGCCAAACTAGGGAGGAATTTCCTCCAACCTCTTTCCAATACGTCCACTGCTATTCCTCAAACTAAAAATTCTACCCATAACAATCCATATACTCTCCCACAGTATGCACTTCAGTAGACTCAGAAAACACCTACAACTGCCTAGCTACACACCCTGTTTCTTAACAATACCTCTTAGTGATGATATCCAACCCAATCCAGGACCCACTTCCACAAACTTGTCTGCTCAACCCAACTCCTTCAAATCCCTTAATCTAGTTACGCTTAACTTCCAAAGTATATGAAACAAAATCACAGACTTTTACGCCTGGACTCCCTGTTAACAACCAGACATTATTGCCACCCAGGGAAACCTTGCTCAAACCACATATAAAAGACTCCAAGTTCCTCCCTCCAAGTTTCAACACCCTTAGACTAGACAGACACCATAAGAAATGAGGTGGAGTCACACTTCTGTTCCTTAATGCCTACTACATTACCTCTATCTCTAATACTATTCCCCAGTTCCCCACAGCATAAATACTCATCTCATTTCTAAAAATAAATAATTCAAAAAAAAAAAAAAAAAAAAAACTATGCATTGTAGATCTTTATATTCCCCTCAGACAATAATATACTCATTCTGGAAAAATCCTTGCCTGGATCTCCAGCACAATTTACTAACTTATTCCATGTCACTCAATTAATCACATCTCATACCAGATTCAACAAAGGTGACTTGAAAGGCTCAGTCCTACATTGGATACTGGTCAGTGACCAGGACAAAATCTCCTCAGCAGGCACTATCCCAAATACTCTAAGTGATCATCTCCCAGCCTACATGCTCAGAACATCTCTCTCCCTTCAAAAAGAACATAACTATAAACAAACTTAGAATTTAGCTAACTTTGACCCTCAATCATCCATCAATTTACCGAAACATATGAATTGGAATATCCTAAAAATCACTTCCCTAGATGAAGTAGTAGACTACTCTAATAGATTATTTTTAGAAACCCTAAATAAACTTGTTCCCCAGTATGAAAAGAATAAAATACAATTATCCCCCTTGGCTAAAAAAAATCAACAAAACAATTAATGCATTACAGAGATAAAATCTGAAAACAATGGCTAAAAACAAAAATACAGCCACCCTACAGCACTGCAGGCAGCTCTGCAACCATGTTAAAAAAAGAAAAAAACAAATAATCAATGACAAAAAAGGAATGATATCTAAAATTTCATTCCAATAATAGGTATAACCCTAAAATGTTCTGAACAGCCATTGCCTCACTTCTAAACCCTGGCACAAAAGTCAAGCCTACTCCATTTCCTAACAAAAGTCAACCAGATATAGCAAATCTCTTTAACACTAATTTTATCAACACTATATATCTAACATCACAACTAACTTCACCCAACACCATTCTAACTCAAACTCTACTACCACAGGCCCATTATGCTCAGCCCACCTCTCCCATACCTCTCCTTCCCCATTCCCTCTCAATTCTAATGATATTCCCAAAAATATAACACCCTCCTTCACATTACAACCCATTCCCACTGCTCCCATAAAATGACTACTCCTCACACTATAACCTGGCTGTAATACAGCAGATGAAGTGCCCACTGAATACCTCAGACTAGCTGCTGATACAATGCATCTATATTACAACACTGAAGCTTTAGTTAATCAAATAACTAAAGCTCGATCTTGTAATATCGACAGCTAAAATTGTCGAACAGTCAATTCAACCAAGGGAAATAATTCCCTTGGCCAAATCAAAAAAAAAAAAAACTTTATATGCAACTTTACATGCCTCCCACACCCCCCTACCAAAATATACCAACTCTGAGATCACTTCAAATTGGAGAAACGGGCATACTCCTCAGAACGGCCAAGGGAAGTGCTTCCCTGAGTTAAATCGTCCATTCGACAATTTACGGTTTCCATATTACAAGTTTGAGCTTTACTTATTCGATTAAGTAAAGCTACGATCTTGTAATATAGAATCAATACAATTGCTTACCCTATTAGCATACTTATAAATAAATCCATCCTTGAATCTTATGTCTCAAACACCTGGAAAATGACAATTATTTTTACCATCCACAAAGGTGGTGACCCAGCAGATCTCTCTAATTACTGTCCTATTGCTATTCTTTCCCCTATCTCCAAGATTCTTGAAAAATGCATACGAAATCAGTTTCTTGACTTTCTAACTAACAATCAAATTCTGTCTCCTACACAACATGGCTTTAGACCAGGTCACAGAACAATAACTGCCTTAATCTCTTTCATGGACTTAGTCAACAAGGTAAATCTGTTGCCTCCCTATTTTTGCATCTTTCAAAAGCTTTCAATACAGTTTCTCATCCACTTCTTCTAAACCAGCATTCACAAAGTGAATTCTCCTCCCCTTTACTAAAATGGTTTGCAAGCTATCTATCAAACAGGCAACAAGCAGTTAGATGAAATTCCTCCCTCTCTTCTTATCTCCCAATCTCTACTGGTGCCGCAAGGGATCTATATTAGGGCCCCTCCTATTTAGCATCATCATCAATGATTTACACTCCTCAGTCACTCATGGCTCTCTTATTCAATACACAGACAATTCTATCATTTGCTCACTGAATCCAACTCCAAGCTCCAGTATATTACTCAACTTGCCTTCTCCTCCATTGAAAACTGGCTTACTAAAAATCACTTGCAACTCACCCCTAACAAAACCAATTTAATTGTATTTACCCCTAAGAAAAATACTCTCTTAAACAAAGACCAATATTCTATACTCTCTCAGAGCAAAACACCAATTGAACTTGCCTTAGAACAACTAGATTACAATACCCATGAATTCAAAGATGTAGAACTAATCCTTACCAAATTAAAAATAAGTTCCAACAAACATATAATTATTGCAGGTGGCTATATACCACCAGGCAATAACATCACTGTAATGGAAAACCTGCTTAACTGGACCTCTAACTCTCTTCCGCATGAAACCATACTATTAGGAGACTTCAATATTCACTGGCTTCACTGCTCCAGCCATAACCACTCTGCCTTCATAAACCTCCACAGGTTTACCCAAACTATAACCACCCCCACTCGAATTGACAAAACTTCCAAATGCCAGTCCATTCTAGACTGGATCCTGGTATCTGACCCCACTCTTGCACAGCAATCTGGTTGCCTTTCAGATATATTAAGTGACCATCATCCAACCTACCTAATTAGGAACAGATCCCAAACCATCAACCAATCTATCCTCAGAGTAGTTAGAAACAAAAAAAAAACTTTAAAGCTACTGATCTCATCAATACTCTAAAAAGCTGTAACTAGACCCCCACTAAAACATCTACCACTAGATGATGCCATGGAGTACTTTAACACAACCTTCATAAAAATCTTAAACCATCATGCACCCCCTAGAACCATTAGAATAAAAATTAACTATGCCCCATGGCTAAGAAAAGATACTAAAACTATAATGAAAGAAAGGGACAAGGCCTGGATTCAATATCAGAAAAACAAAACCACTACTTTGAGACAAAACTATGTAGAGCTCCATAACAAAGCCAAAAAACAAATTAAAGTAGACAAATCCAGCTACTCTACAAGCATGCAAGAAAAATATGCTCACAACTCACAAAAATTCTGGGTCTCAATAAATGGTATACTGCATCCAGGAATGTCCACGACTCCAACCCCTGTGCTTCCAAATAACCATGAAAACATTCCTACTCAGTTTAACAAATTATTTACCAAAATAGTCCAGACCCTTGCCAATGCCCAAAATAGTACTAGCAGCCCCACACCAATAACTACCCCAACCCACCCCGTTATACAAAACAATAGCCCCAGTTTTCACCTCCACTCTGTATCCACCAAATCAATATATAAACTCCTTGGTAAACTTAAACCAACTACTCTAGCAGCTGATAAGCTGCCAGCAGACTTTCTTCAGATCTCAGCTGAAACTATAGCCTATCCTGTCTCTATTCTACTAAACAGATCTCTCTCAGAATGCAAAGTCCTCACCTCATGGAAAACATCATATATAATTCCACTGCACAAAGGAGGCAACTCCTTAGAGCTCACCAACTATCACCCAATAGCAATCCTATCACATTTATCCAAAATATTAGAAAGAGTTGTTCATACTCAACTAATACAGTACCTCTAGAATAACAACCTACTCTCCATATCCCAGCATGGCTTTAGACCCTCCTATAGCACCACAACAGCACTACTATCATTCACAACCGCCACAGAAACAAGGGTCTATTTGTTTCTTCCATATTCTTAGACCTATCAAAAGCCTTTGACATGGTAAACCACAGTCTGCTTCTTGATACCCTATCCACCCTAAATATAAGTCCCTCCTCTATATCATGATTCAACAGCTACTGATCTGCCCATCAGCAAGCAGTCCTATGACAGGACCAATTGTCCCCCTTGTTACCAGTAACCATAGGAGTCCCTCAAGGATCCATCCTTGGCCCATTGCTGTTCTCTCTATTTACTAATCAGATCTCTTCATCCTCTCCCACTGCCTCAATAGTACAATATGCAGATGACATTATCCTCATATGTGCTGCCCTTACCCTTAGTGAACTGCAAACCCTTACCTAAAATAACTTCACCCTAGCCAAAACTTGGTTCACTAACGCCAAACTTCTTCTTAATCCCAAAAAAAAAACAAACTAATTATTTTCAGCCCTGGCAGAGCTCCTCCCCTAAATAATAATTTCACCATTAGCTCCAAAGAAAACTTTCAAATCAGTCCAACCACACACACTAAACTGCTAGGCATAGAAATAAACAATAACCTGAGGTTTGACATTCACATAGCACAAACCATTAAGAAAGTTAAGAAAAAACTTGGTCTCCTCTACAGGAACAAACAGTTTATGACAAAACACACCAAATTGACCATCGCAAGGACTCATCTTCTATCCACCCTCTTCAATGCCTTTCCCATCTTGACCAATCTCTACCAAACTGATCTAAATAAAATGGAATTTTGCTACAACAAGATTGCCAAGCTTGCTACTGAAGCCTCGTAAAGGACCCACCACTGTCTATCCCTTAAACAACTCAACTGACTTGAGTTGCCTCATATACTTCTACTCAAACAACTCTCTATACACACACGCACAAACTCTGCTACCTTCCTGAGATAACTCCAGCACTTCTGCACCTAATTGAGCCCCACATTCCCTCTAGAGCCTTATGATCTAGTAACCAGAACCTTATAACTGTCATCAAATATAAAAACGAAGCTGGTAAGTCCCTCTTTGCCAACACCATTGCCAAAACCTGGAACACACTACCAAGCCAAATAACGTCTACCACCTCCTTTAGTCAATTCAAAAATCTCCTGAAAACCCACTATCTAAGTAACTGGCTATGCTCATGCCACCCACCAGGCTAATTCATACCAAGAGAATTTGTCAGGGTACAGCTATGTATAAACAGTTTCTCTTCTGAAAGCTTCCAGACCCGTATAAATTTACCTTACAAAATTTATAACTGCAAAAGAAAAAAAATGTACCTCTGATTGTCTACTGTAAGAAATGTTAATCACTAGCATGATGCCCTGTTATGTGTACATATGCTATATGTATGTTTGTTAATCACCAGCATGTTGTCCTGATGTGTATATATGCCATATGTATGTATGTTCTACTTCTTTTTACTCTCATGTATAATGTATTGTAATGTGGAGCTTTTCTCCCCAGGCGTCTGCTGAAAATGGACCTGTGTCCAGTTGGACTTTCCTGGACTTTCCTGGTAAACAAATGTAAAATAAATAAATAAAATAACTAGTCTCCAACACTAAATTACTAGGGGTTATATTAAATGAACACTTAACATTTTACCTGCATGTTCAACACAACATTATAAAAAACTCACTAAAAACTCGGCATGCTGTATAGGCACAGGCACTTCCTTAGTCCTACTAGTAAAATGTCCCTTGCCATCACTTATCTACTACCCTATCTAATCTATGGTGGCCCACTACTCATCTACTTACTATCTACCCTAAAATCAAGATTTGAAATTTGTTACAAAATCACTGGATTCGCTACCAATGCCTCTTATTCCACCCACGACTGTGCAGCATTACACTTTTTTAATTGGCTCGAACTACCACACTATCTTTCCTACATACAATTATCAACTGCACACAAAATAGTATACAAACCCTGAGAATGTTCTCTCCTCACTATTCAGCAAGTACCAACCCAAAAGATCACTTAGATCTGAAAATCAACATCTTCTAATGATACATAAACCAAACTTACCTGCAGAGCAACTTCTATATTCTTATTCTGTTACTAGGAACAGGAACTCTCTTCCTGAATCAGTTAGATCCATCCAAAACCCTGCATACTTTAAAACTTCCTTACATAACTACCTTTCTTCCATTTAGAGTTGTAATCATCAACAGATAAATAAGATGTTGGTACAGTACACTGATATTCTAACATATCTTCTACCTTTTCAGTGCTTGCCCTTTGGTGTTCAATTGATAAAATGTGTGAAAACATTGGCAATTTCTTGTATAATTTCTTAATGATTGTTTTTTTTTTTTTTTTTTTTTTTTTTTTTTAAGCTTTATTAAACTGTATCATGCTGGTAATCAGATGGCCATGCAGATATGCAATGCAGTCAGCACTAATGAAACCAGCAGTTACTGATCTGTACACCCAGTGAATACTTATTTACAAAACATTACGACAACAAAAAACGGTGCCAACCTTAATCTCCTAATCCTTGCAAAACATTAGATATTAAGTGATGCCCCTGAAGAGTAAACGGTATCGATGATATAAGCACACCCACACCCAGCAGCACACATGCTAACAATTTAGAGACATCACCACTTGGTCATATCATCCATTAAATCTAAACATTATTTATGTTAAAGCAAAATTAACAAAGTAAATGCTTGAATCAATTTAAGTGGTACTTTGTGTTTCACATGCTTTATTTATTCTTCTTTAGAATAGGGATATTGATGGTTTCTCCTAAATCCATGTAATGGAGTGTGCAGTCAATAAGTTTAACTAGAGAGATACCAACCCTCTAATTATGACAGAAATATTGGCAATCTACATATAAGGTCTTAAAAGTGAAAACAAAATGAGCAGTTTGCAGCAGTATGACTGTTCCCATTATTTTAAGGTGTTAAAAGAACAAATGTAAACCTGCAACTGACAAAATCTGCCACATTCCAACTATGATGTTTTTCCAGACCAGGTATCTGGTCTTCCATAAATACTTTATTGATAATCCAAACAGCAAAAGTTGTTAATATTTGAACAGGCAACCAGATAACTTTACATGAGACTCCTTCAAAAGATAGTGAGCCAAAGACTTTCATGCCCCTCATCAGCTTCCTTAGCTGTCCCAGAATGATAGTTCTGGCATAAAGAATATGGAGAGATGTTTTTGTCGGCAAACTAGAACGTTCAGTCCAAAAGAGAGGCATTTGTGCCAACAGGATGCAAGGAAATGAAATGGAAGTTGACTATGTTAGTTTGGTGGGATGACAAGAACATTTGAAAGGTAGACTTACACTATCCCGAAACATGTCATGTTACAAACAGAGTGCTGTCAAAATTATTGCAAGAAGGCTGACTGCGATTTCTAAATGGGGCCTTTCAGCAGCAGCAGTATGTTTAGAAATATAGATTGCATTCTTTATGTGATAGGTAAACACAGTAGCCTACACACATAGCACTGCTATGTTCATCATATTGATAATTGATGAGGTAGTCTTAACTATATAGTTTCATAGTAGTGTACTAGGCTATCTGCCCTGGGGCACTTACAAGCCTAGCCAACAATGATGTGGCTTACGCCACCCCGTATTATACAGTTGCGCCTCTCTAGTAGTGACACATGTGGGACCCCATTATTTAGTAAACTATACCTCTGTCTAGTAGTGACACTGAGGTGACTCCCGGGGTAAACTTACGATCTCCCATCCATGCATCGAGATTTTTCTTGAACAGTGCCAATGAAGGGCTCTGTCTCACATGAACTGGGATTTTGTTCCAGAGTACGGGTAACCTCTGCGTTATGAATCTATCCCTCCAGCATGTTTTATTCATTTTTGTGCAGAGGTTGAAATCTTTAGCTCGCGTGGTTCTGGTGGATCTGGATTTTTTGAGATGGAGCATGTCCATCAGTTCTTGGTTGGACATGGCCCTATATGTTAGGCACAAATCACCTCTGAGCAGGCGGTATGCTACTGAATAGAGCTGGAGTTTCATTAATCTAGCTGGATAAGGCACATGTTTGAGACCCATGATCCTCTTGGTGAGGTACTTCTGGGGTCTTTCCAGTTGTTGCATGTGCCGGGTGAGATACATCCCAAATGGAGCATTATATTCAATCATGGGCCTGACAAGGGAGGAATATAGAGGTACAATGACCTCCTTTGATCTGGATGAGAATCCCTTCATGATGAGATGGGCAAGGTAGAATGTCTTTCTGACCACTTTGGCAACATGGTTGTCAAAGGAGAGGTCACTATCGACTTGAGTCCCCAGGTCTCTGATTACTTCTTCTGTACTCAGTGGGTTATTGTCTATGTGATAATTTGTGGGTACTTTGTTTTTCCCAAAGGGGATGACTATACATTTTTTGGCGTTAAGTTTGAGGCCATGATTCCGGCACCAGTTGTCCGTTTCAGTGAGACCTTTCTGTAGGATGTGTGTGTCAGCAGGTGAATCAACTATGGCACCCAGTTTGCAGTCATCTGCAAACTTTGTCAGCCATAATCCTCCCATATTTGCTTTCACATCCGAGAAGTAAATGCCGAATAAGAGTGGTCCCAAGACTGAGCCCTGTGGGACACCACTCGTGACTGGTTTTGAATCTGACATGGCTCCAGCAATTTTGACCTTATGGGTTCTGTTTTTAGCCAGTTTGCTACCCATCTTGTGACATATGGATTTACATTTAGGCTGCTGAGCTTGTCTATGATGCCAGAGTGTGGTATCATGTCAAAGGCTTTAGCCAAGTCCAAGTAGGCAGTGTGGACAGCCTTGCCCTCGTCGATGGCACTAGTGACTGTCTCGAAGAAGTCAACCAGGTTTAAGAGGCAGGATCTGCCTTTTACAAAACCGAACTGGGTGGGATCAAGGGTCTGCAGATCTCCAATATCGCCATTTATGAGTTCCATGATGATTCTTTCCATAGCCTTGCAGACCAGGCTGGTCAGACTTATGGGGCGGTAGTTACCAGGGTCAGTAGAATTTCCCCCTTTGTGGAGTGGGACCACTGTTGCTGTGTGCCAGTGTTCAGGTACATATCCTGTAGTGAGGCTAAGACTGAATAGCGTTTTTAGGTGCGGGTTGAGTTCATCTTGAAGTTCACGTAACACGCAACCGGGGATACCATCGGGTCCCATAGATGCTGTGTTTTTTGCTTTGTTGAGTGCTGATTTCACCTGTATGTCTGAGATGACAGGTAGGTTACATTCAGCAGGGATAATTACTACATCTTTAGGGGGTGAGGGAGGGGAGAAATTTGCACTGAACCTATCTGCCAGAATATTGGCAATGTCGGTAGGGTCAGTGAATTTTTTGTCGTTGTGTACCAACTCAGAGCATATCTGAGAATTTCCTCCCAAGGTTCTGACATAATTGAAGAAGGCCTTGTGATTGTCTTTGGTATCCTTGGCAATCTTTCTCTCAAAGTTGGCTTTAGATGTTTTTATGAGAGAACGTAGTTTTTTACTTGTGCTGATCAGGGAAGCCTTTCCCTTGTGGGATTTGGCTTTGTCCAGCAGTAGCTTCCTTCTTTTGTTGTACAGTTTGTTTATAGCCGGGGTCCACCAAACCGGGCGTTTTCCCTTGGTGGAGAGGGTCTTGGTTTTAGTTGGGATTGCTTGATCCATGCATTCTTGGAGATGTCCGTAGAAGGTTGTTGTGTAGGATTCAGCATTTTGGGATGTGGTTTCCATTAACCCAGTAGGCTTAAAGGATATAATTTCATCATACCCATCATACCCACCTATCGAACCCATCATATGGGTTATATAATGCCAAGGATATAACAGCTAGCAACTTTCAAATCTTTAGAGCACCTTCCATGTGCCTAAACTATCAGGCAGCTCATGCTGACCTGACTAAAAGACAAGTTTGGGTGCAAAACCCTTTAGAGCTATACGTTCACCAAACAGTATGCTACACTGAGGCTTATAAGGTTCAACGGTCAGCTTGTACTTTCCTTTGCTGGGCAAATAAGTGGACAGATAAGATCCCGTAGGGGAGAAAACTTTCTTTTTCTTAATATTGCTGTTTTATTACTTTCCTCTTCACAAAAGTGAAGTGTTGTGTTTTAATGGACAGTCTTCAGACTGCAGTGTATTTTTAAATGGAGCACTCATTGTTTTCTGTTAGTTTAATTGTGGTATAAGGTAACTAAAAACTTTTTTTCTGTGGATAAATTTTGCTTATTTTACTTTTGTGGAGCTGGCATAGTGTTTTAAAATGTTTTTTACTGTGATTTATTGTCAAATAAGTAACCTTTATGGACTGGTAGTGTTTACCAGCAATTGCTGTCTGTCCTCCACATGAAAGAGGCACCATTTTTGGCTGGACCATGGAACAGACTACCAGTACCACAGTCAGTCCTTCTTCCAGCCAACAAACGAGAAAAGATTAAGCAAACAGCCTTTGTCACCACAACAAGCTAGCAATTTGTATCAGCCACAGATGTCTGACTCTGCTGTGGCCATTTGTTTTACCTTAAACCACTCATCTTTTTACCCTGGATCCCTTAGGTGTAGCACCTACAGCCACTATGAAATGAGGGTTAGCTATGTCCTCTATTGGTATCCCCTCAGTGGGCAACAGAGATCAGTTCTCGGAGAGGAAACAGGAAAGTTTCCTTGTTGTATCAGAATGCTGTGCTCATCCCTGGGGAAGCTGCTGCTGCCATTAGTAACACAGTTGGCCCCATTTTTCCTGTCAAAAAGAAACAGAAAACCAAACATATATCTAGTCCACCTCAAATTTCTTTGGATAGCAGTAGTTTACAGTGTCTTTCTCAGGGTTTAATTCAGGCTACTGATCTTTCTTGAAAACTAATTTCTGGTAAAAGAAAGAGGGATCCCTTTTTTCCTAAAGAGAGTTAAGATTTTGACGTTTATATTACCTGGTCAAAATTTTACTGCATCGAAGCAATAAATGTCGAACACAATTGATCGATGCAGTAAAATATCAAATGAGGATAAAAAAACAAAAAACAAACAAAAAAAAAACTAAAGGGCATAGGCAGGGGAGAAAGCCTCCCTGCACCCCCCACACCCCCCCGCTACTTAAATATACCAACTCTGAGACTGCACTACATTGTGGTAAACGGAAATCTCCCCCTATGGAGATTTTCGTTTACCTGGCCGATATTCTTCACTTTCGATATTGTAGTGCCGACAATATCAGATTTGATATTGTCAGCTTGTTACAATATAATATAGACCCAGATTTTGAATCTGAACAGGAAAATGCAAGGACAGATACAGTTCTTTTTCTTTAGACTTCTGATTCAGAATCGGAGGACAGCTCAGTTTCTGATGCATCCTTGTGAGGGTTTAACTATCTCTGAGACTGTTGCTAGATAGTGGAAGTGTTTTCAGTGGGAGAATGCTGAAGTTTCAGTCATTAAAAAAAATATTATGAGTTGTTACAGAAGACTTTTCCAGAACCTACGTCCATTCTTCTTGTCTGTCTACTTTAAAGGATGCATGTGTCACTGTCTGCAATTTTCATGATAGTCATCCAAATGTCCATAAAAAGGCAGATAAGATATATAAAGTTCCTCAGTCTTTTAAATTTATCTACAGTATTCCTAAACCCGACCCAGCAGCTGCAGCCTTAGTTGATCCCAATGCTGCTAAGTACTTAACTCCAATCCTCCTCTTTCGGATAAGGATGGAAAAATTGATAGGTATGAGAAAAAAGTGTTAACTTCTGCAAATTTAATTTTCAGAATTTTGAATTTTCTGGCTCATATGTTAAAGCTTCTTCTTGTGACAAAAAATCTGCTTTAAATAACTTTGTTCCTTCTATAGCGCAGGTCACTACTCATTGCTTACAGTGTGTGTATGGCTCTGTCGATATTTCTTCTGAGGCTATGGCCAATGGAACTGTTTTGAGGAGGATTACATGGTCGTATTCTCAGATCCTCCCAGATTATGTTAAAAATGAGATTTTAAATTCTTCCTGGGACAGAGGTCTTGGGTCTGGCCCCTGGCTATGATCAAAACCTGTGATGAAAGGGGCAAGGTGATCCAAGGAATCTCTTAAGATTTTTCACTCCTCCTATTCTAAAATTTTGCAAAGGATTTTCTATCTCCCTCTCCAATTTTGCCAAATTTTTCCAAGAGATTTTCTATCTCCTCTCCAATTTTGGCAAAAAAAAAAATAGTATAAATGCTGTCAACAAAATATAGCTAAACAGACATTTAAGAAGAAATAGCAAGGGGTTCCGAAAAAGAAGAATCAGAACTCCCAAAGCCAAGGACAGTCCAACTAGTCCAAATGACCCTTCAAAAGACCTTGAGAACCTCTCCCATCCTGGTCTTTTTTCTTTCTTTCAGAAAGTCTGAATTTCCATATTTCTCTTTGGCAGGGGGTCATTTCTCATCCTCCAAAACTCTTTTGATTCCACCCAGTTCATCATCATACTCTGTCCTAAGGAGTAATAGAACCAGTTCCTCCTTCATAGGTGAGGAAAAGTTTTTATTCAAGGAGGTTCCTAATGCCAAAGAAAGTAAATTATTGGAGAGTAGTTCTGGATCTTTCTTTCCTAAACCTGTATGTGACAGTGCCCAAACTCAAAACTGATGCCACTTCCCAACCTGCTACCTCTTTTTCCTCTTTCAAGTTTCTTGGCAACACTAGATATAAAAGATGCTTATCATCATTTCCCCTATTCATCCAGATTTCAAACATTTCTTAAGTTTTTGTGTGTCTGGATCACATTATCAATTCTCGTCCTTAACCTTTGGAATAATGATTGAAGCAAGAGTGTTCACAAACTGTCTAGCTGCAGACTACAGGGTATCCACATTTTTCCATATTCATATGACTTGCTTATCTTTTCAGAGTCTTTTTTGAAGTGTTAGAAGTCTCTTTCTTGGGTGAAAGATCTCTTACTCAAGCTGAGACCCAAAGAGAATATTCAAAAGTGTCTCTTGACTCCTTCACACAGGCTTGTGCTCCTGGGGTGTCAATTAAATACCTCAGTTCAAAGAGATTTTCTTATACAGGAAAAAAATAGAACATTATCTATATTTATTTTAAAGGATTTCCCTTCAGACTTTAGTCATTGCAAGGGAATACCTCAGGAGTTTGGGGCTCATTGCATCTATAATTCTCATTATACCCCTAGCAAGACTCCACATGAGAAAGATACAGTGGTATCTGAAATCTCTTTGGTCCCAGCATCAACACTCTATCTTTTAAAATCCCAGTGCTGTGGTTTGCCAGAACAGAAATGTTTTGGTAGGGAAAACAGATATCTTTAAAAACAGGTCTTCCCTTCTACTTCCCTATTCTAAAGCAGTCAGTCACCACAGAAGCTTTGGACTTTGATTGGGGAGCAGCTTCAGAAGGGATAAAAGTGCAGGTGGTGCTTGATACCATGGGCAGACTCAAGCACATAAATAACAAGGAGATGTTGCCCTGATCAAGGCACTCAAGTTTCCAAACCATATTTGGTGCCCCAGACCTCTTCAAGTGGTTACAGAAAATACCACAAACATGTGGTACATCAACAAGCAAAGTGAAACCAGATCATACCCTCTTTGCAGATTATCCATGTTAACTTGAAATATAGTTTCATAGTATAATCTCACTCTAAAGGAATCCTACACTCTGTCAGAGCAAAATTGTGTGGCAGACAAGCTGAGCAGGATCAGGGCAGACCCTCAAGAATGGAAACTTGATCAGGGGATCTTCCATGATTTAATCCATCTTTTGGGGAGTTCTTCAAGTAGACCTCTCTGCCTCCTTTCTGAACAATCAGCTGGCAAGATTCTGATCCAGGACTTCATGCAAGAAGGCCTGGAAAACAGATGCCTTTTGTTTTCCTTGGATGGGAACATTCCTGTATGCTTTTCCATCTTTTCCACTATTATCCAGAGTACTTCAATTACCACAAGCTTCCTCACAGACTGGCTCTACTGACACAAGAATGGGGGCGTTTTATACACCCTGACATTAATCAACTTTAACTGACTGCTTGGATGATAGGGTCTTAATTACGTTTAGGCACCTGTCAACTGAAGACATGAAGTAGGTAATAATGGAGGCAAGACAGCCTGCTACTGGAAAAACATGTAATAGCAATTGGATAAGGTTTTCTAATTGCTGCCAGAACATAACCAGCACTCATTCAGGGGCTAGTTGTTCTCTGGTTCTGCAATATTTGTGTGAGTTACTATCCAATGGCCTTTCTTATTCCTCTATCAAAGTTCATTTATCAGCAATTTCAGCATGTCTGCCCATGGATCCTCCTCTTTCAAAGCAGTCACCTGTCAAAATGTTCTTGAAAGGGGGGTTGCACAAGAAGCTTCCAAGAAAACCAGTGACATGCCTTGGAAATGTAATTTTTCAGTTAGAAAATCTAATACTTACTCCATTTGAACCAACTAATCTGGCTGTCTTGAAGTTCTTAACATGAAAAACATTTTTTTCTGATTGCTCTGGCCTCTGCAAGAAGGGTATCTGAGTTGCAAGCTCTTATGGTGAGTCAACATTTTTTTTTATTGTTGTTCTTAATATTGATCCTTCAAGACTCAACCTCTCTATCTGCCATCAGGAAAGCTCTGGAAGGTTTTGCACTCAAACATGTCCTTTAGTCAGTTCAGCTTGAGCTGCTTGACAGTTTGGGCACATGGAAGGTGTCCTGAAGCTTTGGAAGCTGTCTGGTTGTTATATCATTGGCAAGGTACAACCCATATTGATCATTCTAACATCAACTATTATGATAAGCTTTACTTACACAAGTGTACTTTATGCCCCCCC
This sequence comes from Protopterus annectens, assembly GCF_019279795.1. Classification (NCBI taxonomy): domain Eukaryota; kingdom Metazoa; phylum Chordata; order Ceratodontiformes; family Protopteridae; genus Protopterus; species Protopterus annectens. The sequence continues at coordinate 1,438,607,829 of NC_056731.1, forward strand.
TCCTGTATGTCACATGAGAACTGTGTAGTTGTCGGTTCCATTCATATATTTCTGTGTTCATACTGTGTGATTAATGCTCATATATTGCTGTCTGCAAACTTGTATGTGATTAATGCTCTTCTTACTGTCTGTACAGATAACTTGCACTCCTACATGTATACGTCAGCTGTACTCCCATGTTTTAAGGAACATACATTGCTACTGATGCCACTTACATTTCATACTGACTAGCATTTTTAAAACATTACCTATTTTTTCTTCAGGTGCATTATCTCCTTTTCACAATAAGCACACCTAATGTCTATGTACCTACATTCTGTGGTGCTAGTTAACACTGGATTACAATTCATTCATCTTTCTTGGGATGGGGTGCCAGAGATTTTTTCATGGTCATATGCCTAGAGTTTATGATTTCAAGTACTTGGAATGTCAAAGACTTGTATTGGCCATCTGCATTTCATGATACCATTTGTTTTCAGAGACATTTAATATCAACACATTTACCAACTGGCTCAATTCACTTGGCCTTCACTCCACTAATATATGTAATTTAAGCTGGGATCTTGATCAGTTGTTATATAACTTTGCTTATTCTTTAAATTTTAGCAGTTGTATGTGGCTCCAGTGTATGGTTACTAGGTTGATATGAAAGAAAATACTGGATTTTTCTTCTCATAAAGTACTACACAGCTTGCCAGAGTTCTGAGTTCCTGTACTATAATATATTATTATCATCACCATCATCATTCTTTCTGTATTACCATTTTTCACTTTTATTGAAAAGGAAAATTTGATTGTGGGTACGTCATGACTGGTATACTATGTGTTTGTATCATTAATGACAATGTTAGCATGCCTGAGAAGAGCAGTTAATTCTGTGCTGCAGGTGAGATTAGCCCTTATTTTTTTATCAGCATCATATTTGGTTTAATAATTTTAGCACCTTTATCATACTTGGCTTATTTGGTATTGTATACAAGTCCTACTGAATTTCAATTTTAATTTAGAAGTTTTGTTTTATTCTATGAGTGGCACAACAGCAAGTTGATTAGAGTCACTGCCAGCTTGGTGAAAATGACATTTCTTCTCTGTGCACGTCAGTTTTTACCAGGTGCTTCAGTTTCTTCCAATATTCCAAAGCCATGTCATGGTGAATTGTCTGTTCCTGTATTTTCTGTAGGCGTACATGCCTTGTCTGAGTGAGTGAGTGAGTGAGTGAGTGAGTGAGTGAGTGAGTGAGTGAGTGAGTGAGTGAGTGAGTGAGTGAGTGAGTGAGTGAGTGAGTGAGTGAGTGGCTGGGTGAGTAAGTGAGTGAGATGATCATGAATGGGTTGCATTATATCCATGACTGGTTCTTTCCTGTGAGTCCACTACCTATCAGGACAGATTGTGACTTCAGTTTACCACTGAATAAGATAAAGTGGGTATCAAAGAATAAAGAAATGAATAAGTGATTGAATGACTGATTGAATGAATGAATATGGTGGTCTGCAGTTAAACTACATCCAACATCTATGAGCTAGCCTTAAATATTGCACTCACTCAGCTATGTCATATTAGCTGTCCTTAAAAATATTCAAAGTCGTGGTATATTGCAGTTCTTATCCCATAGTACTGTACTGAGTATAAACCATATGCTTCATGGCTTTTAACTAACTACGATGTTCGGGGTAGTAAATATCTCTGTCTTTGGCAGCTCTGTATTTCACGCTGTGCTCAGTTATTTTGCTCATGTATAGAAAATCATTATTTATACAAGTACCACATACTACTATTTCCCATCAGAATTTCATCATCATTATTATTAAGCTAGCTATCATACGATGACTCAGACATACATGTTTGGTTTATGCATGTGTAGTGATAAATAATAACCACATTTTTTCCTTCATTTCCCCAGACATGCAAAGCAGGAGGTAAAGTTATACTGACCATTACCCAAATATATCACAAGCCTTAGTTTCAGTATATGACATTAGGTTTAAGAAATATACTTCACTGATTTTCTTGCTTTTTTTCTTTAATAATTTGCTACCACACAAGCATTTTAAGGAAAACAATATGAGCCAGATTCCATAAAGCTTGCAGATTTCAACACATTATGCTGATATCAGCAATAAACTTGCAAATAACAGTGCAATATACTAACGTACCACAATGAGCTCAGAGTACCTTGGCACACAAGGGAGTATCACAGTAGCCATGAAAGACTAAACATACCCACAAATAATCCGTAAGTAAGTCGTCAAAGCATGTTGCACATTAACAAAGTTTGGAAATAGCATCACAATTCAAGCATCCTGATAGTTTTACATACATATCCATAACAGCATTTGTCAAGTAAGGTTAAGAAAAACTATGCATATAACTGAGTCTGTTATTATTAAAAAAACACCAACTACCCCAATTTAACCTGCATGGCATTCACAATTCAGTAACTAATAAAATTTACTTTCGTTAAGCCTCCATGTTCGTAATAATACATATCTTCAGCAATCTGTGCAGTAAGTTCAGAGACACCTACAAATATCTCCATAAGTCATGTAGTAATAACATTACGCCTGCTTGTACTTATGGAATCTAACAGAATCCATAAAATTTCTAATAAAAAATGATTACAGGTGAAGTGCAGTCGCAAATACATTGCCACAGCTAACATTAGCTAACAATGGGTTCAGGACTTGTGGGGGAGCACAAGACACAAATACATACACACACACACACACACACACACACACACACACACACACACACACACACACACACACACATCCAAGGAAAGTTGGAGATAAAGAAGATGTGGATATGGGTGAAAAAGAGGAATACACAAGAGGGATGTTTGAATAGGAAATTCTGAGGGAAAGTTAGAGGGGCAGGGGCAGTTTTTTTTTTTTTGGTGGGAATAGGCCCTTTTTTAATAGAAGGAAAGGTAAGCAGAGGGAAAGAGGAGAGGGACATTACAACGGGTATACTCACTGAACAAATATTACAACACATGATAGACAAAGGCTGGAAAAAACATTAAGGATAGGTAAGTTACACAGTCATCACACTACACAACATGGGTAATGGAAAGTTGTCAAACACGGTGGTGATATGTAGAAAAACATACCTATTTGTACACTATCATGGTACAACATGTTGCAAATTGTGTGGCAGTGACACCTGGATGTGTATGACCAATGGCAAATGTGTGTTGGAGGATAATAAATAAAAATGTCAGTACAAATTGAATCAACACATATTAGCCTGTCAGCAGTGCAAATGCAAGACAAACAACATCACAGATAAACAAATGCAGGTCTAACAATGCTAGAATACTCCATCAGAGGACAGAACCAAACCTATGACTATTCATGGGAAAAGCAAATGACCAAGCAGATTGCCAAACAGAAGTACTGCAAAAAAGCAACAAAACGACTGTTAAATACACTAGTATGGGTACACAACCCAAACAAACATGTAATGGAATGCATATATGTCACACACATATGACATGTCAAAGGCAACACAGGTATAAGGTATATGTATGGCTGACAGTGGCCTAAATGGAATGTGCATGAAAGCAAGGTCAAGACACACACACACCAATTACATGTTAAGAATATGTACAAAAATGTAACACTACAGCTTAAAAAACATATCAGGTTGTCCGCATAGATTTCAAAAATGTACACTGGTTAACACACAGGTATAATGAGAGCAAGGATGTTCTTCAAGCAGTAGCCAGCGACTTGTGTGCAGATGTCCTGCAGCTGTACGATGGTCATACATTTAGTACATGTTCACCATGTCAGCAACATCATACATGGCCATGGTAAATAATTGTAGCAAAGGCAAACATCTTCAAAATATAATACAGAATAATGAAGACGTATGGCAGATGGACAACCTGAGCCCACATCAAGGAAAAGCAGGACAAGTAAGTTGACACGCTGTGAATACATGTATACAGCACACAGGATGCTGTAGAATCAAACCCAAATATATATTTAAGCAAATGGGAAATGTATGCTACATAGTAAGAATGATTTCTGATGTCCACAGAATTGGCTGAGTCTATGGTTTGTCATCAAATAAAACATCTGTCAAATGTCTTTTCATCATGTACTACTAATCAAAAATCCTTTTCATCATATAGGCCTTCCACCAAAATGGAAATCATCAAACAGTTATACTTGACCAACATTGGGATCATCTGATGATGTTGTCAACTACAACTAAAGAAAAGTAACGTTCGGAAATACAACTTCTAAAGTGTACACTGTCTAAAATAAAGTACAGGAAACCTCTTATATGTTAAATAACATTATTATTCACTTATAAATGTGCGAACCCAGAGTTAGTATATATAATTAGAGGGGGTGTGGGGGTGCAGCCCCCAACAAGCAGTATCTGGTGTTTACCAGATTGTCTTTCCACACGCTCTACTAATTAGATATACCAACTCCTAGACTGCACATTTACAAGTGGATAATATTGTTATTTAGTAACATATAAAAGGCTTTCTGTGCTTTATTTAAAATAGTGTGCATTTTAGAAGTCGTATTTCCAAATATTACTTTTCTTGGTTGCAGCTGACAGCATTACTGAACAATCCCAATGTTTGTCAACTACAACTGTGCAATGATTTCTTTTACGATGAAAAGCCTATACGATGAATAGCTGTTTTGCTTAGTGGTATCTCATGAAAAGATGTTTGATGGATGTTTTCTTCGATAAATAACCATAGACTCGAAATGGCCATGTATAAATCACACATACACAGTAATGTGCAATCATGTAACATCAACATGCATAGGTAAGCAAGCTAAGGATTTCCAGAACATACACATATACTGTCATGCAAATGTTGAATAAACAGCCACAGGTGTATTTCATGCATGATGATCATTACCGAGCAGAGTACACTCTTGTGAGCATTATTACAGCACATCAGCAGTACATCAGTGAATGCTCACATGTCAAAGGTACAGCTGTGTGTCACTATGGATCAGACTTTGTGCACAAACATGTACAATCAGTTAATGTGTACAACTATTTGTGGAAGGTGTAAACTTATGTGAATAAGTAATGTATCTTGAAATATAAGATGCAGCAAACATGGCATAATGTACTGCTACAGAATAAATTGTTGGTAACAATGTGTATACATTAATATTATATTTGTGTTTGATGCAGTCAGAAATAGGACTACCCATATCTATTACATATCTATATATGGACTATATATGGCTCCACAATGCATCAGCATTGCCAGTATAGGGCACACAACATCACATCATGTCAGTGGGACATTGTGACAACTGTCATGCAAAACACATGGGAGATGACATGCCTTTTTGTTGCACATATGTGACATGGCAATACACAATTCCAAACCATACTACAGTGGTAGGGATGGACTATGGACAAGATCTGTTTTCTGTCATTTGCCCGACATAAAACACATGTTTACAGGCTAATTATTTGCAGCACTAGCTGCAAGTTAAGTGCCACAATGCATGGACAGCTGAATGTGGGTAGAAAGTGTAATGTGTTAATTTGTGTCATGCACACATTGAAACATAATTAAATATTATATGATGATAGCATGTAAGCATGACAGTTACTTGATATGCATTATGCCCTCACCTATGTTCGGAACACATCAGTCACAACCTCCGAGATCTCCTCCCATTAATCATCTCTATTCTGGTCCTGGCAAAATCTCCTCCATGGTGCAGCAGGCATGATGACTTGGGCAGTTGCATGTCCAGCTTCCTTATCATTGTCATTGTTGCCATCATCACCATCATCATCTGAGGACTCTGGCTGTGGCCTGCATGTGCTTGTCATTGTCTGATAAGTGAATGTCCATGGGTCACATGCTGTGCCAAAATGAACTGCAAAACCCAACAGAAATAAAAAGCAAAATGTCTATCATGCAGAACATTCCCATGAAGATCATAACAGAACTTAATGTGAAAATGATGTCTAGATCTGTAATATAGCATATTTAATCAACATATCATCCACTGGTGAGTTATGCAAACATAAATATGAAACTGAAGGTGTAGTAGAATACATAAAATGTGTTTAAAACATAGGTAGCACAATAATAATCATCAGAATTACTGCTAGTATATGGCTCATATTGCACATAACACATTTCCTGTGTCATCATATCTATAGTTATGGACATGACCAATAACAGAACATGTCAGGGAGAATATATCCATCACCAATGTGAGCAGCACAAAGAAGGCCATGCAATGGCATGCATAACATAGCTCACCACTGGAAATCAAGATATCACCTAAACATTTTAATACTGGGCAGCATGAATCCTGACTAGCATAAACAAATCAAACACATGCGACATAGGGTCTATATTAGCAAAGCGAAAAACCCTATGTGCAAATACCAAAACCTCGACCCCTATACTGCGAACTGTGAAAATCCCAAATGCACTAAACTGCGAAAAAAAATTTTTTTAACTGTCATAGTCGGCCAACCCCACCACCCGCTACATACTACCTACCCAAACAAAATATTTTCATTCCTTGCCACGTTATTGTTTTTTTGAGTTTAGCTGCAGCTAACAGCTTGTGCACATGGTAGAAGTTCAGGATTTTAGCATAAACAATTAATGCCCTGTGTGCTCTTTCTATTGTGATCTGCTTAACCTCCTGCTCATCATCTAGTAAGATTTTAAATATGGATGTTAGCACCTCTGGTAGTTTGTTATGCTCGACGGTTTCGTGGATACCTCTTATGATTAGATTGTTTCTTCTGGATCGTATTTAGATCCTGAATTGATTTTTATTTGAGTTCATTTCATCCTGCAAGTTATCTATTTTAATGTCCTGGTCCATTATTTTGGATTCCATCTTATCCAGCCTGGTTAAAATCTTGTCTGTAGATGATCCGATAGCCTTTGTCTGGTCAGTTAGATTTTATCCTGCAATGGTTGAAGAGCAGCTTTTAGGTCATCCAGGTTAGAGCTTTCTGTTTTACCTTTAGAAATATTAGCATTTTATTAGTATCCCAGGTCTTCTGGAATCTGGCTCTTTTAGAAGTGGATGCAGAGTCTTTCTCTGGAGAGTTAATAGCTGTAAATTTAGTTTTCCATTTCCTCTGATAATAGTGGCATTCTGATTGTTGATTGATGAAATGAAGTATAAGGATAATTAACCTGTATTTTTGATAAGAAGATTGTAATCTACCCAAACAAAATATATAAACCACATACATACACTAACTAAACCCTACTGCTAACCTAAACTAAAGCACCAAAACCCTACCTCCAACACTACACTAAACCCCACAAACACAACTATCTATGCACTCTCCTTAACACCTCCCTGACTCTAAGGTCCATAACTACCGCACACATCCCCTACAGACATACACCTAAAGAACATAAAAGCACCAAAACCCTACCTCCAACACTACACTAAACCCCGCAAACACAGCTATCTATGCACTCTCCTTAACCCCTCCCTAACCCTAAGGTCCGTAACTACCACACACATCCCCTACAGACATACACCTAAACAAAATAAATAATACACATACATATTAAACCCTACACTTAAAAAAACCCTACACCTAACACTACACTAACTCTTACATACAGTACCTATCGAAGCACTTACCTTAACCCAAATCCTAACACTAAAGTCCTGTCTGTTGCACACTTACCTTACGGAGCTGTACCACAGACGGGCCAACCAAAACAAATCGACATTTCGAAATTCGCGGTTTTGACCGTTCAGAGTTTACGTACTTCATACAACATGGTTTGACATCTTTGTATTCGCTAAAGGGATTTTTGATCGCATAACAGGGACCCGTGACATATCCCGGCATTTGCCTGACACTGCCTCATACCACATTAACATAACTGAACTTTGACAAAAAATATATCTTGGAAATGTCATCTTAACAATATTATGGTGACCTGCACTGTTTAATAATGCAGTCTGCCTCAGGAAATTGTTCATGTGAGTTATAAAGATAGGTAATAATTCCCTTTCTTTTTCCCTTGCATGTGTTCACAGTTATGTCTGTGTGAACGTAAATGTAAGGTTCAGCTGAAATTACCCCCCCCCATTCACTACCTGACATCCCAAAGAAAATACTGTTTACCACATTCCACACAACCATCATTAGTAAGCAGCTCTGCAATGCTCTTTCCAAGCCAAAATGCACTGCATCAATAGGCCCCAAGGCCCCAGAAAATACTTACTACATAGCATGAAATATGATCTCTTTGGTCCACTTGAATCAATTTTCAACTGTAGCGCAGAGTTAGGTTTTGTGCACAAATAATGTAAGATGGCTACAGTAACTCTCCTGAACAAAGGATTTCAAAACACGGTTGAGGGAAAATACAGACCCATAAGTCTGATCAGCCTCATGTGTAACCCCATGTAATGATTCAACATGGACATGATAAATAAGGATATAAATGACATGCAAATGCTGTCCATATCAAAGTTCGGCTTTGTTAATGGAAGGTAATTCCTATTAAATGTGACAGACTTCAAGGAGTGTGGCAAAAAAACAAAGAAGTTGACCAGGACTGCACACATAGCTTACCGTGATCTGGCCAGTCGTTACATTACCCAACTCAGGTATTATAGGCAAGCTCAGTAAATTAAATATAAACATTTTTATCACCCACTTGATATGCAAGTGGCTCACTGATAGGACCCAAAAGGTCAAAATAGGTGAGTCCACATCAACCAAGAGTTCAGTCACTAGCAGAGTCCCCCATGGCTCACTACTGTGGCCATTAGTTTTTTCATCTATTTCAACTGAAGTGGAAGCAAATGGTGAAGGCTTATGGCTGACTAACTTTGCAGTTGATTGCAAAATGGGAGTTATCACTGACGCCCAATGCAGATGCAAGCATTCTTCAAGATGGCCTATCTAGGACTAGCAAATGATGGCAAAGCCATGTTCTTAAAATTAGTTGTAAGAATTGCATAATTGTACCCTTTGGAAAGTCAACCATCATGGATAATTAGCATGTTTATAATATGACCACAACAGTCATGCCAGTGGTTATGGATCTGTGTATGCATATAGACACTACATACTTCTCAACTGTACAGATTTTCACAGAATGTCCAGATTTTTGCCTCATTCTAGCAAATCACTGGCAAATCATGTAAGATTTAAGTAAAAAAATAATGACAGCCCCTTGATTTTTAGAGTTTATACCCTACAGAAAATTCATGGGAATGCAGAACCACTTATTCTATTTACTTTCTTAGTTTGTAAGTGCAATAGTTAAAATGGTCCCTATTTATGAATAAGGGTATGGTAGCTGGGTCAAAAATGCCATTATCACACTGTAATATGCCCTTATCACAACAATCACAGAGCACAATGCTCCATTCAGTATGTACCTGACCTGGCATATGTAGAAACTACAACTACCTCAGAGATCAATAAACAAAGACTACAAAGCTCAACAAACATGCTTTATGCAGATGGTCTTAATCACATTTCCCTGTACCTACAGTAGTCTTAATTACATTTCTGAGGGTGGCATTATGACTGGATTACAAGGCATCCACAAACACCTCAGTTATGAATCTCCTGCATATTTGTAAGTCAAACAGTACCAGAAACACAAGGTCTTAGGACACGATTTTCTCTGTGACTTAGAACATGCTGTAGACACAAATATCTGTCCCACAGAGAGAACCTCTTATGATCAGGCTTAAAATCTGTGTGTATCTGATTTTGTGTATTACACAATTAAAGCACAACATAGACCAATGTATGGTGATTTGTAAATTTACACAGGAACTGACACACATGTCCATTATGGGCAGAGGTACCTTATAAATGCCTGCCCCTCAATATCCTGTTCACAAACTGGACATCCTTATTGTTTTGTGAAAACTTGTACAAGCTAAGAGACACCCACCCGAGGCCATTAGCATTGTAAAAATGCATGAATGTTCAAATCTAAAGATTGTACTGTCTACATGTAATGATTCACATGAAGAGCCACCAAGTGTCATTGTTAAAATGAGGAGAAAGTGATATGACAATATTGTGGACTATAGGCAAGCCATATGAGAAACATCTAAGACAGGCAGCATGATAATAGGCTGAACATACATCAATATAATAAATACAACAGTAACAAATATTTTATGTTCAGTCACCACAACCTGTGATACATGAGAATCTAATATATGTTGGACTAACAGTATTGTATGTGTACAACTGTATGCATTACCTTCTTACAATTAGTACCAATCAGTAGCCTGCAAATTGCAAACATCTTGATGAAGCTTGCTGATTATGAACTGTTGCAAAGAAATGGTTATCTGCACAAGGGTCAGCAAACCTAGCTATAACTGTGTTTTAATACAAACATCAAACATGTTGTAGGCAGATGCAGAACCAATGCTGAACAGAAGGGCTTACTGATTATGAAATTTTACAAAGAAATGTCTGTCTGCACAAGTGTCAGGAAACCTAGGTTATAACTGTGTTTTAACAAAAACACCAAAGGTGTTGTAGACAAATGCAATACAAATGTTGAAATGAAGGGAATACCACACAGTCTGCAAATGACAGTGCAAACACTGACACAGCAGACACCTATTCAGTGTATGAATTGGCAGGTTATGCACAACAGACAAGTAATTTGGAAACATGCCACACATAGAAGTATGCCAAACTATACATTATAAGCAGCAGTCAAAACACTAAGACTCGAATGCAAAACATCCGCCTCAAACTGTATGTAACAAACACAACAACCAAACTGTAATTTAAGTTATGGAGTGTGTGTGTGTGTGTGTGTGTGTGTGTGTGTGTGTGTGTGTGTGTGTGTGTGTGTGTGTGTGTGTGTTTGTGTGTGGGTCTTTCAGCTTTTCCCGGTTAATGGTCGCCACAGCGAAACTCCGGTCTGCTAATGATTGGCAGTAGAGTTTTACGTGCTGGCTTGCCAGCCCTAACGCACAACCTTCAACGAAGGAACGCCCATTCACGCATGTCGTCACACAGTAGATGCTCTAACTGAGAATCGAACGGGCAATGTCTAAGTGTGAGGCGACAATGCTACCACAGTATAAGTTATAAAGTACATTTCAAAAACTGTTTGCTGAATGCTATATATTTCAACATTTTTGGATTTAAATTACAGTTTTAAGTATAGCTATGTATGGTTATTTCACTTACCTTACATGCATGATGGGTATGCATGCATTCTAAGGAATATACATGTAAATGTGAAAAATACAGGCATGTAACAAGGATCTGATGCACTTAATTTCACAAAATAGTAAATGTAATTAACATACCGTTCTCTCTCTGCTGCTCTTCAAACCTGTGCCTCTGCTTGATGCAGACAGCTCGATTTCCAATTCTGTCTCCATTGCTGGAAAAAGGAAAAGAGCAACTATGAATAATGTGTTCCTCAAATAACAGTGATATACATTTCTCAGAACAGTGTCTAGACAATGTACTTCTGAAGAACATTACATAATCACCATACACATTTTTCAATGTTACATGCAGGCTTTAACATCTTCGAATACAGATCGGAGGACATGAGATTGAAACCTGCAACATCCAAACTATAACCTTGGCAACTACCTACCTAACTCATTTTGACTGAAAGTGCATCTTATGACTGCAGTAAAAAGACTTGGTTTGTGGCATCATCGGATGGGGTATAGTCTGCTAATTTGGATCATGGCTTAGGATTTCAGGATGTAAGTAAAGAGTTAGCAAAAATTAATTCATGTCAGCACTTTGGTCAGAAATATTATCAGTAATAAAACATGCATTCCTCAGACAGTGGGAATGCTTCTGTTAACAGAACCATACAGGTTGCTGTACTTGAGGGATACAGTCAGATATGTGTGAGGATTAAGATACTCCTTGACAAATTGCACATCAGTAAGGAAATACATGCTTCTTCCCTATTCTGCATTTCAAATGTAAGTCTGTCCATCCCAGTCCCACAAAGGATAAGGATGATGTTGTTCTTGAATTGAATGAAATAATTAATGACAAAACAAAACTTGACAGCACTTTTAAAAATAATGTCATGTTACCAAAAACAAAAATACTGCTGTGTTGCCTGAGCCTGTACTTGTGGTCACACCCTATGTTGCCTACACCTGTGTCTTCTGCCCCCTACATCCTCCTCCTACTCTTCTAATACCCATGGGATGTTCTCTTCAGATATCTGGGTTTCTTGGGGTAGTTCATCCACACCTGCAGCTGGAAGAGTGCCACGTGGTCTAGTTAACATGTTGTGCAGCATGACACATACTGTTATCATCTGTGCTGCCTTCTAAGGTGTGAATTGCAATGCAGCCCTGGATATGTACAGATGTCTGAACCTAACTTCCAGTACATCGAACACAAGCTCTGGTTGTTGCATGTGCATTATTGTAAGCCTCCTGTTCATGGTTGGATGGTCCCTGGAGCAGTGTCATTAGCCATGGCTCAAGCTGATAACCACAGTCACCTGTTGTGAGGAATAAAAACACATTTTGTCAGCATGGATATTTTTGTGATGAGTATCCTTAGCTTACATCCCAGATGTGTTCCTGTACTTACCCAGTAGTAGTCCCTCAGGTATTTCACCTTGCTGGAATGCATCCCTCAGTCCACTTTCCCTCCATATGGCAGCATCATGGATACTTCCAGGGTGTTGCCATGATATTTGTTATGTTGCTGTCTGCTGCATAAACAAACTGGCAGTTGCCAGATGGCCTGCATTTTCTGTTTATGCATCAGTCTGTTTCAGGATGTACTGGTGTCTTGATATGTATGCATGTACAATTTATTGCACAGAGTACATGGGGGAAGTTTGTGATGCTATAAAACGTATACATTGTAGTTTTCTGCTTCATGGGGTTGGATGGAAAGTTTATGTAGTCATCCATATTGCTGCACTTTGCTTATACGGATTTTGCCAGGATTTGGCTGACAGCTGTCTGTGACACTCCCATAGCATCCATCAAGCATCTCTGGAATGTCCCAAACACAAGGGCACCCGCACTGAGACACTTTTTGGTTTCAAGGTGGATGGGGCACATTGTCTGCACAAATGTATGGGGCACACATGTTGCAGACATTGCATAAATATGTGTGAGGCACACGTTGCAGACAGACTGAGTAAGTTGTCTGTCTAGCCAGTCCCTGTAGATTATTTGCTGGTCTGACAAGTGGTTTAGTTGCAGACTTGATATGACTCTTGTTGGCTGCTTTCTAGGGTGCACAGCCACAACCTCATTTATGGCATGTATCACACCAGCTGTTGCAGGTCATTAACTGCAGGTTGCATTTTTATGTTTTTTTTTTTCCCTGTGGAATTCAGCAAAATCTGTAGTATTAGCTTTTATTCCTTGAGGTCCATAAACCATATACCGAGGATTTCAGAAACAGAGTCAGCATGGCAGTTTGTCACATTTAAGCTAATCACACAGGCATGTGCTGAATCAGTAATTATCCTACACTGAATAGCTAAATTCTCAGACTGCTTTCATCTTGTCTTCTGAAATCACATACACAGCAGGTAAACTGAAGTCTTCCTTTGGCATGCTGTGCTGTGCTGTCCGCAGATAGCTACCACAAACTTTATAGAATCTGACCATATATGTTAACAATAATTGTAAATCAGTTTATGTTGACAATACTACTAAACCTGAACGTATGCTGAGGGTTTGTCTGCCAATTCACATTCTGCCCCATACACAGAACAGCCATTGCCAATAATTTTTAAAATGTATATAATATTAACAATACCAGAAGCCATTATATTTTTAGCCTCAAACCTCTCATCCTACAGTCCTGTGATGCAGATGAAATATATGAATCATGTAGACAGGTTCAGGCTAACACAAGTCAGCAGAGAAATAAATAAGCATGAGTGTGTTTCAGTAAAACAGAAACAATGACATATTAATTCATGTACTTATTCGTGAGAAAATTTCACAGTTACTTAACATGGTAAGGATACATTATGTTAGACCTAAAACAGCAACATTAAAGATATTTGAAAAAAAGACAGCATGAATAGAACGTACTCAGGGTTTGGTAACTGGAATGTGCAAATATTTGAACAAACTGTATAACCTCCTGTGCGGTCTTCCAAGGTTTCTGAATGTGTTTGTTTAGATGCTACTGAGTTCTGACGTATTAAACTGTCTGAGGGCTGAAGTGACAAAATCGCTACTTTTGATTCCTAATGCTGTTAGCCCAAATACACTGTGATATCATTATTACAGTTCATGTTACAGGTGAATCAACACATAAGTGATGAAAGGCAAAAATCTCAGAAACGGAACAGATGGCAGGAAAGACCCATTTGGTCTACCTCATCTGTCCAGCTCCTCCTTCACAAGAATATGCTATAAATCTTGTGAACCTACTTACTTTTTCCCACCCTGCAAGCTGCAGCTTATGCTGAACTGTTTATCTTTCTATTTTTCTTCCTATCACCTGAATTAGCTTATGACTTCTGTTGCTATAATATATGTAAGAATAATATAGTCAGTTAGATGCATATATTTCTGTTTAGCTGAGAAGCAAATCACATGCAGCAGCTGCAGAGACCACAGAGATTCCTCACCAGGAGAATCCAGGGCTTCAAAACTCTACCATACACAGATAGGCTAAAAGCCTTATCTATCCACTCTTGTTTCATACAGACTCCTCAGAGGTGACCTCTGTCTGGCATACAAGGCAATCTTGGACCCCACCTTGATGGGACTGCTGCATAGCAGCAAGTCAAGCTCCACTCAAGTAACCAGCACAAATGGCTCAACCTGATCTGTGACATCAATAGGACTAGTTGGCAGGACAGATTTGTGTCCCAGAGACTCCCCCATCTGTGGAATAGACTCCCTCTACACGTCAAGCAGAGTAGCTCTTTACACCTTTTTAAGCGCAACCTGGATAACTGGATGGGACATAGAAAATACATCTCTGGGATTCCACCCATGTCCCTGCTGGGCAAGGGCATCGTGTGCTGATTTGCCTACACATGGATTAAACTCTTGACTAGGCTTATAAGAGCCTTAGGGCCAATACCCTAGTAATTTCCTATGATCTTATGATCCTAAGCAAGGAAAAATTAAATAAATAAATAAAGTGGAATTCGTGTATGAATATTCAGGTTCTGATACAGCTTGAGAAGAATGCTGATAAGGATAAGTTAAATATTCATACATGAATGCCTCTATTTATTTATTTTTTTCCTTGCTTCTTAGCTAAGAACCATTTAACCTTTTAATATATGTATACTATGAAACAGAAATATATGCATCTAACTGACTATATCATTTTTACATATATTATAGCAACAGAAGTGTATATGCATCTAACTAACAAACAGATGTACATGCATTTATAAATCTCTAAATATATATCTAACAGTTCCCTCTGTTTTTGCTTTTTGTTTTTTTTTTTTTGTTTTTTTTTTTGTTTACAGCTTGCAGCGCTTAATATCTTCAAGTTTTGTTTCAATACAGATGTAATCTGATTTCTAGGGAGATCTGTTAGATCCACACACTGGAAATCATTCTCGCTGTAAATACATTCAACCAAGCCCACTATCTATAAGCATATCGGCTCCAAAAAAACACTTTTCCACAGACACCTTTAATACCCTCCTAAAACATTACAACTGGTCCCCCTTAAGACACCTTCCCTTCGATGAGGCTGTTGAATACTTCAACAACTCATTCTTATGCATCCTAAACTCTCTAGCCCCTATTAGAAAAATCCATTGCAAATCCATATTAACTCCATGATTTACTAAGGACATCAGGATTATAATGAAACAAAGAGACAGAGCTTGGCTAAACTATCAGGCAGTAAAAACCCAAGCTTCCTTTCACAACTACCGCCAACTATGAAACCAAGCCAAAAAACAAATTCCCTCTGACAAAATGTCCTACTACACCCTAATACAACAAAAACACAAAAACAACCCTCAAAATTTCTGGCACTCCATAAAACAACTCCTAAATACTGGACAAACCACTAGCCCCTCCCCAGCCATCCCAAACCACAACATAAACATAGCAGCCCAAATTAACTCACACTTTTTAATCTCCATTCAGGCCTTATTAAATAATAACAACTATACCCATCTAACTACTCCAACAATTCCTTTCCTTCACTCTATATTCTCATTCCAGGCCATCTAGACCACTTGCATCAAAAAACTCCTCCTACGACTAAAACCCACTACTCTCTCAATTGACCAACTTTCAAATTAATTTCTTAGTCAAGCAGCTGACTTCATCTCATACCCAGTCACTTTACTTATTAATCAGTCTATTTCAGAAAAATATGTACTCGTACTGTGGAAAATCTCCCACATAATCCCCTTCATAAAAGTGGCCCATCTCCAGATCTATCCAACTATAGACCCATTGCCATACTCTCTCCCCATAGCAAAATCCTTGAAAAATGCATACATTCTCAACTATTGGCATATCTACTACAAAACAATCTTCCCTCCAATTCGCAGCATGGTTTTAGACCACACCATAGCTCCA
>NC_056731.1:1439234369-1439276869 GCF_019279795.1 Protopterus annectens
AGAGAGAGAGACAGGCATAATTCTATTTTGTTGAGAACACTGCCAGCACCATACCTGATTGTTTCTTTCACTACTGTTTTTCAGGTTTTATGGCAGTGTCAGGTTGCTGGGTTTATTAATCATAATTGCAAGCATGAGGAGGTATGCAGTAGTTATCTGGTAGTGTTCAGAGGCAGACATTAACATTCTATGAAGGACAATACAAAAATATGAGGAATATCTGGGATATTTTGTGTGGACAGTTGAGAAGTATGGTTATTGGCAGTACAATTTATCATATTGCCAGTAAATGTAAGTGTAAACTGCCTAGGCTTTTACAGAATGTCCATCATATTGCTTAAATATTTTTTTTCCTGGCACATGAAAAATAATTTAGTTTATATAATCATATTGTAATAGAAAGGATGCGAATCAAGAAGACTTAAGCAGGCATACTTATATCTCTTGGAATATGCTTGTATTACAATGGGCATGCCAATTGGACAACCCAGTCACAGTGAACATTTTTCAATGGCAATGACCCTTTCTAGTATAATAAACCTTAGAAATGAGCACAACACCCACAAAGCATTTATGAAGCTACAGTATATTTGTCCAGCATGAGGACAGAGGTACATTGAAACAGACACTTAACATCTCTTCTCATGGTTTGCCTGCACATCACAGTGCACATATCATAGGCTACAGGTACTTCCTGTGTCACTTAGCAGGATTCTACTTCTTCTTTTAACAACTGTACAGAAGTCTATGCAGAATGGCCTAGGATGCTTTTAGAAGACATGCGTAATATTTTTTAAAACTACCTCTACAGTAATTTTGACATACATCATTTCCTTGATGTGTGTTTCAATATCTGTCATATTTGTGGATGCAACTACCTCTACAGTAATTTTGACATACATCATTTCCTTGATGTGTGTTTTGATATCTATCATATTTGTGGATGCAGAGCCTGGGTTGCCACAGTGCAGTACAACACAGCAATACTCACATAGATAAGCCCTGTGTTGCATGCTTGTTATGTATCTCTGTGAGCATGCATAATGCAAATTAACAACAGCAAGAAGACTGAGAACAGTTAGATCTTACTGAACGGTTTTGCCATGCATCTGTATTACAAAAATGATGTTACTCATACAAATCTCTCTCTCTCTCTATATATATATATATATATATATATAGAGAGAGAGAGAGAGAGAGAGAGAGAGAGGGACAGAGAGAGGAAAAGAAAGAGATATCATCATACATTGACCATACACACTATTGATACACAACTAAAAAATGGAATAAACACATACACACATAGCTGCCAGCACAAACAAAGAAAAAAACACAGTTGCCAGGATGTAATACACTTGATATCTACTCCTACCTAAAACTACCATGCTCATAATTTTGCAAATACAAACCTAAGTAAACTTCACATTTAGAAAGCTGATAACATCTAAGATAAACAAATGTTATTATAGGACATTATCTACTTCTTAAAACATTCTAATATTAACTAAAATACACACAGATATACCCATCCACACTCAACTCTAAGAAAAAAAAACATATTTTATATAGGGAGGCATCAGCTGCATATCCCTTAATGAAGACTTTGTTCCCATATATACCTATATATATATATATATATATATATATATATATATATATATATATGTATATATATATATATATATATATATATAAATGTATATATATATATATATATATATATATATATATATGTATATGTGTGTGTGTGTGTGTGTGTGTGTGTGTGTGTGTCTGTGTGTGTGTGTGTGTGTGTGTGTGTATTTTATAAAAAGAGAGAGCTACACTGATACAGATACATAGATAGCTACATACTGATATATAAATACCCCTCAGGAGTCAATAAACTCCATATAAGCTTTGTGCAGAGCTTACATGAACTTTACATGTTTGCGTGACGGTGTGCGATGACTCGAAATGCATATTACTGACATGGAGAGTGCCTAACTTAGGTTACATCGCTGGCAGAAGTGTTACTGGCCAGGAAACCATGTAAGTGAATGCAGATACAATTCTCTTTATAGCAGAACACCTTTGGTCCACGGATTTACATGGAATGCCACAATGACCACCCGGGATTCACAGATAGCTGTGAGTTTGTTACTGTAACATATCTCCACAAAGGCCAACATAATGCGGGGACATTTAACCAGAAATAGGGACATATTTGCTATAGATGTTGCATAGACATGATTTAGAATGAAACTCAAGCGTACATATCATTCTCTTAGAGCAAGATAAGTAGACAAAAGCATACATAATGGGAGGACAAAGGGCGAATATAAGGACAGACTTTTAATAGTGCACTTCCAAACTTAGAAAGTTGATATAATAAATATGTTGTACATTAGCATGAACATTCTGAAGAGCATGAAGTTTGAAACTCAAATGTCATTCATCAGTTTCTGACTTCAAGTCCCAATGACATGGCACTGGTTTGTCAGAAAATTAAAGTGTTATGAGAAAAAGATCACAAATATGTGACAAAAACTGGATCTTTTGCACAAATCAGGACAGCTGAGAGGTATGCACTCAAATGTATGTAACAGTGAAACAAATCAGTCCAGGAATCATCCCAGTGATATGGTAGAAAAGCACACATTTCATAAGGAAATCATCTGGACATCCTGGGAATATCTGGACAGTTGAGAGGTATGAATTTGAAGTATATGGTCTAAACGCAGTACATGAGAGTGTACCTATAGTGCAGAGGATTATGATGTCCCATTCCTAAGATTCTGTACTGAAGCTGTGTTAATGATCTGTAACAGGACATGGCAATGTGTGTGTACTGAACAGGGACATGCAGATGAATCACAGGAATGAACAGAGGGAAAGAGAACAGATGAAACTAACTCATGTACAGAAGATGAGGGGATGTCAATGGAAGATGGTTGTAGCAGCAACACCAAACACATATCTATATGATACAGTACTGACTGTACAGTGAAATTGCGTTGCCTGTGACTGTCACAAAAGGTGACATAAAAATGGGAAGGATGTCTGTGTGACATAACCATCCTTACAAGAATAATGCAGATGACATCTATCAGGGATCTGACATGCAATTGGGGTAGGGTGCATTTTGTGAGGCTGTGCAAACTGATATGCCTGAATATGAGTGTATTCTCAGCAGAGGTCTCCAGCAAGGTGACCACAGGTAAAGGATCATGGAAAACATTACAAGAACCAACCACAATCATGGGCAATATCAGAATAATACCACCACTAATCCCATGCCTATGACATAACACGCTACACACACACACACACACACGCACACACGCACACACACACACACACACACACACACACACACACACACACACACACACACACAGGTGGCTCGTGCTATTGGGCTGCAGGACTGCAGCCCCACAGCTGTAAACAAAGAAGAAAAGAAGAAAATAAAATAAAAAAGAAAATACAAAAATAAAAACATGAGTCATGGAACATCGTGCATGCACACTTGTGGCATTTCTGGACTGCTGGTGAACCAGTCTGGAGCATGCACACAGAATCCATACTGTCTCACCTGGTATCTGGATTAGGAAAAAAGCATGCAGAAGCACTATCCCAGAGGTCTATGCAGTTACAACTGCATAGACTTGAATGGAGATTGGACTGCAACATCTGCAGGCTGGGTTGTACCCAGCTTGCTCCACTCGCATGAGTAGGACTTGCTCTAATCATCACAGGCTAGATGGAAGGACATGCTTGGATGCGCGGGCTGTGGATGGATGTTACAACATGTTTTACAGACTTTGAGGTAAGGTGTGTGTGTGTGTGTGTGTGTGTGTGTGTGTGTGTGTGTGTGTGTGTGTGTGTGTACACTGCCCCAAGTGCTTTATGATGGTGGGTAGAGAACAGGCTTGAACCCTGGACCTTGGGCCCAGGTGGCAAGCACCTGAATTCCCTACCCACCACCATTTGTAAAAAATTTGCAGATTTTTCCCTCATACTTGTTCTGTTCTGTTCCTCATAAAATCTGTGGTTTCTGTTGTTTTGTGTTCTTAGAAAGTCAGTAGTGGTGCAGTGGTAGCATTGTTGTCTGATTTGATTCTTGGCTGTGGTCCTTCTGTGTGAAGTCTTATGTCCTTTGTGGGTTTCCTGTGGGTGCTCTGGTGTCCTCCCATCCTACAAAGACATGTGTCTGGAGTGTTTATCCCTGGGCCTCTCCTTAAAATTGGCTTTTGTTCCAAGTCAGACCTTCCTGGTTAACAAATGTTAAATAAAGATGATAAGCATTTGAATTTCAGACTTCATATTCTTCAGAAAGTGCATGTTAACACAAAACCTTTTATTCTAGCAATTTTCTGAGTTTATAAGATGGATATTTGAAATGTGTCCCTATTTTTGGGACTGTATTCCCCCATTATTGGCTTCATCCAGGTTTTTTGTGCTAAGCTTGAGAGCTATGGTAAGAACTGAATTCACTGATTATGTTTGGGGGCTGTTTTCCCCCATTACTGGCCTTGTCCAGGTGTTTTTTTGCTAAGAGGTTGACAGCTATGGTGAGAACTGAATTCACTAAATGGTAGCCATTTAAGTTTCAGTCTTCCTCTCTTTCACAAAACAGCTGATTTGGCATAGTGGTATGTTGCTCTGCCTGTTTTGCACAGGGTCCTGGGTTCAAGTCTTGACAGTGAAAGGTATGGTGGTAACACAGCATTTTATTCTAGCAACTTTCCAACATTATACAAGCAATGTTTAAAATGTGTCCCTGGTTTTGGGGCTTTTGTCCCCCCCAATAAATGTTGGCTTTTTCCAGATTTCTTGTGCTGCAAAGTTCAGAGATACAGCTGAGTGAGTAGATTTTACAAGGAGCTGAGAGCTGCAGGGGAGCAATGGTTTAGTGCTGCTTATGTTGAGTCTGCTTGCATTGTTAAGTGCACAACAGGTAGTGTACTTGCTTTTGATGCAGAAGATTGTGGGTTCTATTCCCACAGTAGATAGATGCATTGCTGATACTGTACTGTGTTGCAAAGGGGGTGGATGCTGCACTCCTTTTTAGTCAAAGATACCTAGTAACTATGAACCTGTTATAAGGCTGCCATCCATTCCCTATTGTAATATTACTAGCTTATCAAAATGTTGCTCTTCCCCCGATAATTACTTCGCAAAATGGCAATGTTGGAAAAAATGTGGATGGCTTACAATTAATAAATAATTGTAATAATCAGAGTTATAGATTACTTTTATTTCAGAAACGCATGTAGATTCTTTTATTTTGTCAGCTGCTTAAGTTAGCAGTACTAATATTAAAAAAGTGTCCTTTCTTTGACAGTTCCCAGCTGTATTGTGTGGCTATTTTATATTTTTGCAACACATTTTTGGTC
Organism: Protopterus annectens; assembly: GCF_019279795.1. Classification (NCBI taxonomy): domain Eukaryota; kingdom Metazoa; phylum Chordata; order Ceratodontiformes; family Protopteridae; genus Protopterus; species Protopterus annectens. The sequence continues at coordinate 1,439,239,748 of NC_056731.1, forward strand.
CATTTTTCATAAAATTGTGTTTTTTTGGCAAATTAGTTGCAAATCATTAAAGACTGAAGTTAGAAAATAATGACAGACATTTCAGTTTCAGATTTCATACCCTTCAGAAAATTCATACTAATGCAAGACTTACTATTCAATTATCTTTCTAAGTTTATAAGTGCAATATTTAAAAATTGTCCTAATTTTTGTGCCTTTGTCCCTCTTCTATGTATGGCTTTGTCAAGATTTCTTGCTCTGAAGTTGAGTGGTATGACAAATGTGTCAGGGCCATCACAGCAGCCAGAGACATTTCAAATTGTGACATACTTGTTGCACCCCACTCCCCATGTAGTGACTCTGGATGTGTCTAAGCAAGGCAAGGAGAAGTTATGCAGTGTAACTGTGCAAACTATCCCCCCCATCCAAGGTAAACACAGGTACTACAGAGCCTTTTCATCTGTCCTTGATTTTGCAAAATGTTCTGGTTTCTGTCATATTTTTATACTGTTGATTTACGCTAATTATTATTCAGAAAGTACCTGATGCTCTGTGTTTAAGTAGCAATGCTTTAATGACCATCAAGTAAGCTTGTCTGAGATTGTAAGATGCAAGTAAGCTTTAATAAGCATACTGTTAAAGAATTGCCAACATTGAGAGCTTTTCTGTTGTTGCCATGCAGAGAATACTTACATAACTAGATAATGTAGAAGCCTTGGGTTTTGAAATGCATATGACAGTATTTGTAATAAAGGAAGGGTTACATTATTTTAAGACGCTCATTACATTTGTTGGAGACTTGCAGTCATCTTTGCAGGCGTTACCTGCAAACTAAACAGAATGCCAATCTATTGTGTGTGATCCATAACCTACACGGTAATCCTTTAAGCAATATATGTTGAGCTTGTTTCTTGTTTGCTTTTCATTTCTTACTTTGATCATGTTTTCCTCATGAAACAAGTAGATAGTTGTTGTCAGGCAGCAGGTCTTTTTTTGATAAGAACCATTTTTACAAGTAGGGGTATCACAGAGATTGCTATTTTCAGCATGTTACTTGGTACTTTAATAAAGCTGAATATAAATTATAATTAGAACTGCAGTGCAAGGCGAAGTAGTTTAAGTTGAGTGCTGCTTGTTTTTCTTATACTTGATTTTGACTGGCATTTCAGTAATGTAATTAAAAAGTAATTTATTTTGTCATGCCTCACAAACTTTTTGTTTCCATCTAGATATTAAGTAAGCTGTCATGCAGCCAATGCATTGAAATATTTTTTTTCTTCTACACGTCATTTTGTCTTGATTGGACTCTCATAATCATGGTTTTGCAACCAGGGCAGTGTATGTAATTAAAGTTACAGTTTCTGTGGTTTTGAGCATAACACCCTCCGTTTCTAGCTGGTCACACCCATTCCCATTGACCCAACCCATGCAGCTGTCTCCTGCAGCCCCCCCTTTGATTTGAAGTCACCAGTTGCCACTGCACACACACACACACACACACACACACACACACACACACACACACACACACACACACACACACACACACACACTTGAACACTCTATAAGTGTAACCATGCACACTGTCTGGGAACTGTAATAAGCACAGGAGGTGTTAAGAGGGACGTTGTTATACCTCTATGAGACAGTATGGGCAAATGGGCAATACAGCATAGTTGCTTTCTGTGCATGGCATATATATATATATATATATATATATATATATATATATATATATATATATATATAGATAGATATATTTGGGGCTACTATACATGATCAAAATTGCAGAAAGCCGAAACCCATATGGTCGAGACCATATGTTCGAATTCCACAATTTCAAACATGTAAAAATAAAAAAAATACACAACAGTAACTCACTTTCTAAGTTTAGCAGGGGGTTATGCCCCCCTGTGCCCCCATGTGGGGGGCTACACCACCCACACCCCCCTTAACTTTAATATACCAACTCCAAGATCACTCTACAGTGCAAAAATGGAACTATTTCCATTCCGCACTGTACGGAGATGTCCGTTACACATGGTCAGGATTCCAAAAGTTGAACGTATGGTCTCGGCCATATGGGTTTCAACTTTGTAGCATTTCGACCATGTGTAGGGGACCTATATATATATATATATATATATATATATACACACACATATATATATATATATATATATATATATATATATATATATATATATATATATATATATATATATATATATATATATATATATATATATATATATATATATATATATGTATATATATATATATATATATATATATATATATATATATATATATATATATATATACACATATATAATATATACATATATATATCACAATCTACACTGTCACAAATGATATACATGCCATTAATAAGCAAACACCTATGTATACAGTGTGTATATAAGCAAAAAAAGTAGCATACATCCATCTGGTGTAACAGCTTGATTTGTGTTCCCACCATCAGACAGTCATATATATTCCACAGAAAGATTATCTAGATTGGCCTATAAGTGTACTGTGACAAAGGTAGTACACTTCAGTTACACTTCACTGGAAGATGTGTAGGGAGGTACATGAAGAAGGGTATATTGTATACAGTTACTGGTGTGATGAAGGGTGGGAACCATGAAGGTATTATGGCCTCTGATGTGCATGTCCTTCACATACCCAGTATTTCTGTTACATTCAAGGGAGTAGTCAGCAATGTGACCATGTGCTGGTGGATGTTCCACTTACCATAAAACCCAAGGACACTGGTCACATACCTATTGGTTTGATTATAGGGTGTGATGTCCACATTATACTTGGGTGGTGTGTTTGTTTCCTGATTCACCAAATCCCGCCATGTTTTTGTCAATGCTGGTGTTTTCATGGCTGTGACAGCAGTTTTTCATATATGTTGATACTGTTTGTATTATACTAATATTGCAGATGGATGATTGCCCACAGTCTGTAGTTGTTCAGGCAGCTGTTTGGACACAGCATGTGTATGTCATCTGTAATGTCCATCACTAACTAATGGGCAGGAAAGGGCCTAGCAGGCACCCATGATGTACCAACCTTATCACTGAACCTGACATATAGGTCACATCAGATATTTCTACATAGTGAGATGCCATGTGTGTCATACACTAGTCTATCCATTTGGTGATATAGCTATGTATGACCACAGGGTCTATATCAGATTACCGAAGTATGCATACATCGAATCACTAAAGATCAAACTTTAGTGATCAAAGTATGCATACTTCAAATTGCTAAAAAAATGTTTTAAAATAATAACAGAAAAACAAAAGGGTGCAAGCAGGGGGGACAAGCTCCCCTGCAACCCCACACCCTCCTCTACTTAAATATTCCAACTCTGAAATCGCACTTCAGTGTACTACAGTGGAGGATTTTAATTTCCTACAAAGTAGCGCAATCTCGGAGTTGGTATATTTAAGTTGAGGGGGTGTGGGTAGCGCAGCCTCCCACATGGGGACCCTTTTATTTGTTTTATGTACTTAAAAAAATAGATTTTATAGGGATTCGAAGTTTGAATACTTCGATCACTAAAGTTCGATCTTTAGTGATTCAAAGTATTCATACTTCGACAATCTAATATAGACCCTGGCCACATATGACAGTGTTGATTGAATACCTCAGTGTGGATTTGTGTCAAATACCTTGACCTGGTCAAGTTTCCCAAGATGATACTGTTGTCATCATGTGTGATCTCAATGACCTCTTTGAGGGCATCTAACTGATGTAATGGACTTGATGTACATTAACACCTCATACAGGTCTATTGCACATACTTGGAATATTACTAGTGTACATGTAGAAGAGGTCCATGATGACATGCTGGTCTACCTTACAGTCAAGAAGAGTCAGGATGTCTCTATACATGTATACCTCAGTTGTTTTCCACCCAACTCAGGTGGATGCATGTTGATGTACGCCCCTGTATGGGAACATAGGCCATGTGGAGGGTGAGTTGAACTGTGTATTCAACTATATCAGGATGGTGTGCTGAGTCATGCCATAGGTGATCTGTGATGTTGTCACAGCTCAATGATTCCATGTGATAGGCCTGGATGAAGGTAAGACAGTGCACACTGCTATCATGATCTGGTCTAGGGTTTTGACACAATCCCCCCATGCAGGTATCATTGAGAAAACCTGCAAGCTGAGGATTAACCCTTACATCAGTTGATGGGTAACCAATTGGCTGAATGACAGAACACATCATGTGAAAGTTGGTGAATCAACCTGTACCAGTAGAGCTGTCACCACTGGCAAATCCCAGGGATCTGTGCTTGACCCTTCAGGGTTTGAACTCTATTTCTTGACAGTTCAAGCTAAATTATATGGCCTTACGCTTACCAAGTTTGCTGATTCTTGCATATTGTGTGCAATCACTTAGTCCACCAAAGGTGATAACATAGTTCAGGAGGAGATAACATACAAGTTAATGGTGACAAAAGCACACATTCTACAAATAAATGCAAAAATGTATGGTTGTAATGTTACCTGTTGGAAATGTGGAATTCCATGTTAATCACAGCACTGATAACAGTCTTCTTATGCAGAAACCCAGTGATGCAAGCACTGGGACGCATGTAGATAGCACTCTGAAATGTGACCACCAAGTGTCCATGCTGGTAATGAAAGCCTGTGTTGTGCTCTTCATAATTTATGCCATCATATTTAAATCTTAGGATTGTATGAGAACACTGTAGTCAAACTTTTCACAACACTAATAGGGTATAATGCTCCATTTTTTTATGTACCTCACCAGACACATGTAGCAACTGAAGATACCACAGGGCTTTCTCAGCAAGATAACAAGGGATCTACAAACCATGCCATAATGTATGTAGGTTGATTAAAAGCCATGTCACTGTAATCTTTATTGTATAGGATGAGGTGACTGCTGCCTAGCTTCCAGGTCAGTTTCTGACCCTGCCCTGTTGGGAGTACTGCATATCAAAAAATCTGAAACTGATGACATCAGCAGTGTCTGTTGTTGAGACTAGAAAAGCGTTCCACATGCTGTTGTAAAATTATCTCTGCAATATCAAGCAAAAGCTTACACACACACACACACACACACACACACACACACACACACACACACACACACACACACACACACCTAGTTGACTGCAGTGAGAACAGAACCCCTGCCTATCTAATTATACAGACTACAGAGCACACTACTTTATGCAAGCGCCATAGCACATGTCTGACTTTTACAAGACTGCAGGTGAACTTACAGTAGATGACATCAGCAGGCCATGTTGGAGACAAGATATTGGAAGAGCTGCATGAAATGGATGTGTAAGCATCTGAAAAAATCAAAATACTGTCAATGCTTGGTATTGGAACAGTAACTGTGGGATACACACTTCTGCTCTTCTGTCTACAGAGACACACACTCATGCCCAGTTGACTGCAGTGAGAACAGCACTCCTACCTAAGTACACAGACTACAGAACACAATATGTTACGCAGCACCATGGCGCAAGTGTGGCATTTACAAGGCTGCAGGGAAACTTATAGCAAATTACATCAGCAGGCTGTGTGGAAGATAAAATGTTGGGAGACCTGCATAGGTTCATAACTTTATATTTACATAGGACACTAGTACCCTAATGGCCTATGGGGTTTAGCTTTGCAAAAACACAAGTACCCTTATTGAGCATAATTGGATGGTCATTGTTAGCAAAGGGATTTTTTTGAGCAGCACCAACTGGCCCTGTCCATGAGGAACATAGTTGCCACCCCAGAGATGACTTTACAATCATCCAACCGGTAGTCAAGGTTGCACTTGAACAGAGTAATTGAAGAGCATTGATTCACATGCAGTGGGAGCCTATTACAGAGGAGGGTAAATCTGTGGGAGATATAGCTGTCTCTCTATCATATTCTGTTTATGTCACAGGCCAGGATGAGAACCCTGGGCCAAGTTATTTTTGTCCCATTTGATTTGCAGATGTCTAGCATTTCCAGTAAGCCAGGGTCTGAGACTGCTCTGCAGGGCAGGCATATGTCACCTCTCAGCAGCCTGCATGATACTGAGTACATTGACAGGCCTTTCAGTATTTCCATGTATGTCATGTTTTGTGGCCCTGGAGTCTCCCAGGCACAACCTGTATTTTCTCTAATTGCTGCAGGTGTCTGGTGAGGTACAGACAAAAGAGAGTATTGTACTCAATTAGAGGTCTGATAAGCACAGAGTACAGCATAGGTATGACCACCCTATTCTTAGATGTGATCTCCATATGTATGATGTGTGCAATGCAGAATGTGTGTGTCACCACTGTGGACACATAGTGATAAAAGTGTAGATTGCTATCAGCATGTTTTCCCAAGTCTCACAACACTGAGTTTGAGCTTAGAGGGGTGCTATGTATATCATAATTAGCAGTGGTACTTCATTGCCAAAGGGGACAGGGATTCAATGTATGCTTTAAGGTTCAGTCCTTGAGTTTGACACCAGTCATTTGCATGTGGGCAGTCCCTTCCATAACATGTTACCATCATTGGGGGATTCTATTACGGCATTCAGTTACCAGTCATCTGCAAACTTGCTAAATGACAGGCCATCTAGCATAGTCTACACTTTAGGGAAGTATGTTGCAAACATTTGAGGGCCCAGCACAGATCCTTGTGGTATTCTAATTGCAGTTAACTACTTGTGGATGTGCAGTCCCCGACTTTGAGAGTGTGTGTTATGACAGTGAGCCAGTTGCCTATCCCTGTACTACTGTATGGCATAATTTCCACATGGGAGATCTTTACTGTGACAAATCAATGGAAGATAGTGTCAAAGGCCTTGAATAAGTCAACATAGGTGGTATATCCTGTTATCCCTCATCCAGGTCTGTGGGGTCAGTATCCAAGAAGTCCCCAAGGTTCAATGAGCAAGATCTACCCTTGACAAAAACAACATGGGTAGGGTCATGTGTGTTGAAGGTCACCTATGTCCCTGTAGATATGGTCCATTTGTCCATGCTGATTTCCTTCCCAATCCTTATAGATAAGTATTTTTAGGCATATGGGTCAATAGTTGCAGTTCTGCATGTTTCCATATTGATGTTCATTGCATAGCACACAATATTTAATATTACATTTTGTATTGTGGTTGATATATGTATAAAAACAGTACCGAGACACAAGGGTTGCAATGTTTGGGGGGTGGCAACAGATGGATGTATTATAAATATGTGACCTATTGTTAGATAGGGCCCTCAGTTTGCAATGTTTACACATGTAATTTCATGTCATACATACATAGAGAATGGACAGTAAATAACTATAATACAGCAAATGTACATTTCCATAGCGTGGTGAGCAGTATGTTTGTGCAACAGTTAGTAAAGTGTATATGCATGTGAGATACACATGTTTGCACATAGGTAAGCAGTGTGTAAACATGAGCCACATTGCTAAAATCTGACAGTTAGTATTGAATCTATGAAATATACTTGCTGCTTAAATGATTCTGTAATAGCACATGTTAATGCACTGATACATTCCTTGTTGGGGCTGGATGATACTAGGTTTGAATACAGGTGTATCTAATACTTTTAAATGCATTGCTGCCATATCTAATACTTTTAAATATGTGTAAATATATTTACACCATTCTCCGTTGCTGTGCGTCGGTGCGCAATGCACACCTCTGAGTAAAAATGCCTTAAAGAGGTGAAATGGGTAGATAGGACAGTGGTTATATAGTGAGCAAGTAGGGGGAAGAACAAAGGGAAAACAGGTCAGGAATGTACAGCAGGGAGATAGGACAGAACCATAGCTATCCATTTCTTTATCAGTCTACAGTGAACATATGTGGAAAATATTAACTGAATTTGGGCTGTCCATATTTTTACAGTTGCAGTTTCAAGGTTATTGGATGTACAGGCAGTTGTTTATGTGTGTTAGGCTGATGGGAAGGCCATCTCAGTCCAGATAGCATAAATATACTTACAGGAATATAGTACACAGTAAATCCACAGTGATACATGTGATAATATATAGATATATACATAAAAAAATGGACACAATACTAGTGCTTCAGCCCTCATGCATATAATTAATATCAGCTCTACTATGTCAAGTGTCATAAGTGAGAGTGACTATAATGGGGAGTAGAACAATAGTAAACGTGTATGGAATATCCTGTATTTGAACACAGGACCATGTGCATGGCAGTCCTATACTTGCACTTGTTGCCACAAGAAGATTGAGAAAATTCTTGTCTATGTTGCATTTCAGTGCTATAAACTGCAATATCACAATAGTAAAACAAAGGTTTCATACCCTGTACTAGAAACCAGGACCATTTGTACTCCAGTGCTACACTTATACCTGCTTCTACAGAACTAATTTCATGACATTCCCTATTTTAATAATCATTCTTAAGGTCTTGCTGTTAACCACCGTACAATGTCATTTAGTGGGTTTGCTTGTTGCCCAATAGTATTAATTTAATCCACCCAGTTTCTATTTTTGACTGTCTGCGTCCTGTCTGCCCAGTTGTCCAGTTTGCATAGTGTTACACTTCATGCAAACAAGATTACCACAGCCATATCTGACATCCATTTCTTTCCGGTTCCCATGTTTGAGCTTAGTGATGCATAGTGCAAATGGTGCCCTTTCAAAAAAAAATAAAGAAAAGAAAAAAAAGAGAGCTGTAGTTAAAATAAGGAAAAGCAATCTACAGCATGCACATTAGAAAATGTTAGTACACATGAGGTATTTCAACATAGTTCTGGATTTAACCTCTCACTCCAATGCCCCTTCAGAACAGAGGATGGATACATTATCCTTGTTTGCCACACAAGGAGCTTTGCAACAAAGAGCTGAACTCAAACTGCACACAACCAACTGCAACACCATCTGCAATGATATCAAACCATACAAGTGTTATTTGTACATTTACTAATTTTAGCTGTAGTGCACCTAGTGATCACACAACCAACATGATTATAGCTTGCTAATATACAGCTCTGTCTTACATTTCTGTGTTTGTTGACCATTCTTTATTTATATGAGCAGTAATCTGAGACATGCAGTATGTAAGCCATTCTATATCATTGACCTTAAAAAGGGAGAAGATATTAACTGGAAATAATATCATATGCAGTTGCCAACAAATGAAGGGCAGGTTGTATCTTAAGGAACACAACCTGTGACTTATGTGTGGCTTACATACACTTCCAACCTTACATCTAATACTTTGTAGATCTAACCTGACACACCCAGTGGAACTATAGCAGCTTGCAGTGCTGTTGTGTTTTCCTTCTCCCAACCACTAATCATTCACAGTTGCAATCCATTAAAAACTAACACTGAGGGAGTACCTGTACTATGTTTACATCTCCTACACAGATCCAATTTTTGGGATTCAACAATTCTAATGATTTCACACCTCATTTGCATCTTCACCATGCTAACAGCCCTAAATCTGCACTATATAAAAAGGCAAACATGTAGCTAGGCAAACTAATGGTGAGGAGACTTGTTTATGTTGGGAGGACTGCAGCTAATGCTATTTCTTTAGGATATATCTGTAAAGAGATGTACTGAACTTCAAAAGGTATGCTTCCATTTGGTCAACTACACATTGCATATGATGGAATGTATTTAAGAAATAGCTGAAGCAAAGGCTTTTACACCTTTATCTGTTGCATTAGTTAAAAGTGTACTGATGGTGTGGGCATGTTTGCCAAACCATTTCTAAGGTATGCATGATTGATTGATGACTTTTTTTGGGGAGCTTTTTTCCTCGGGTCTCTGCTGAAAAAGGGCTTCTAAGAACCCAGACAGACTCACCCAGTTAACAAATGTAAAAATAAAATAAATAAATAAATAAAGGTATGCATGATTGTCAATACATGAAAATGGAATGCTGTGTGATAAAATATATATACATGTTTCAGGGACAATTCATTTGATAGTACCTTTAGCATTTCAAAGATGGTTTCTTAGAAAAATGTGTCATTTTCCTATTGTTTTAAGGGGGGGCAAAGGTGAGTTACTGTTATGGAATAAACAAAGATAGATTGTTCTTTTGTTAGGGAGGGAGCAAAAGTAAGTTACTGTTATGGCATAAACAAGGATATGTTTAAGTTAATCTCCTTGTTTGGCATCCTGCTTGTTGTTCATATTTCACATCTGTAGACTCTTGTATGTTTCTACAGGGGGTAATATTGAGTGGCTACCTTTTCTGTTTTATCTGGAATCAGTTATTCAGTACTTATGTGATACTTGTGTGCATTATTCTAATGTTGTCTTTTAGAACACTTAGGAATATACCACCCAGCCATGTCAATCCACAGAGACCCCCCCCCATTTACCCATGCTGAAAACCAGGTCATAGTGGATGACTTTAGGGAATACAGTGCTTTCCTGCTGGAAGGAGGATGGGGAGATATGGCATGTAGGATGCACATTTGGCAACAGATGGTTGCTGATCTGAATGCCATAGGTGGGCAGGGCAGGACATACAATCAGGTGCTCCACAGGGCCACTGACATGGTCACATCTGCATGGAAGAGAGCAGCTGCAGTGGACCGTGACTAAATGGGTACTGGGGGTGGACCTGCTAGGGAACCATACTAACACCCAATGAAGAGTTCCTAGTCAATATCAGAGATCAGGACAGCTCACAGGAGAGCATGTGCTGGATGTGGGAGCAGTGGTGTCAGAGACAGCAAGCACATCTCAGGAGGAGCTTCCAGGTAGGCTTTGAATACTTTTGTATAGTAAAACAACTGAATCAATATGTTACTAATGTGTCACATGTATTTTTGTGGGGATTAAAGATTGCTACAATTATTAGCTTAGGTTTTAGTTGACAGCCACATTCTTGTTGAAAGTATACTTAATGGACATATAAAGGGGTAAAAGTATTACCCCCTGTATTACTGTTAATTGTGATGATCTTGCTCTTACCTTCTGCTTAAGCTCTTCTAGGATAATCTGAAATACAGAGGAGAATCTCTTCTGCAGATGGTAAGTCAAACATGTTTATGTCATTACTGCTGAACAATTTAAAGAAATATTGTATTGTCTTCTGTTGATGTCAGGCCTGTCATGTGTATTGCTGTACTGTCTGCAATAGTGGCATCAGTGTTACTTTATTAGCATATATTGCAGTATAGTAGTGTAGGTATTAATGTATTCATGTGTATGTTGCTTTTTAAAACAGGTGATCATGATAGTTGAAGTGTGGAACTTCTGTCACCTGATGTCATTGTAACAGCAGACTCTGATGATGATGATGATGGCCAAACTGAGGCACGGTCGGTGGTGCAGAGGTTGAATCTGACACTGAGGTTGACATACAACCATCCCATGCAATTCAATTAGACACAGCCAGTACGCCTATGCCTACACATTTCAGTGAAGCCACAGATAATGGACAGGTGGAGGGAAGGCCATTTATCAGGGAAGTGTGGCTACTGTGGCCTCAGTGCCTGTTGAGTCTGCCTGTAGCAAAAATGTGGGCTAGGTGCCATGCAGGGGGGTTTATAGGGGTGCTCAGAGGGGACCAACTATCACTCCTCTACCTGGTTCAGGTGTCTGTTCCTGTGCCACGCAACATATGTTTAGGGCCACCATGGAGGAACAGATACGGTCCCATAGGTGCTCCATACAAATGCTCTGGGTTTTAAATATGGTACAGTCTAACTGCCTCCACCATATTACCAATTCAATGGATAGAGTGAATGACATGGTTGAATGAGCGTTGTCTGTGATGGAATGTCTGCTTGGAGGGGAATGGCATCCACATGGGCATAGGTCAGCCACATCATCTACTGTCAGCCAATGTGGCTGTGTCTGATCATGCTCCAAGAGTGGCAGTACATCCAGTGTTCCATCACTGAGTGTGCTGTCCACACCCAGACATGGCAGGCCATGGGGTCATAGTCCTGCACATTCCTGTGAAGGGAGTTCATCCAGCAGACATCAGTCATGTTCAGGTAGAGAACTGCATCTGAACACGGGTGTGAAGTTGCCATTGCAACTCCTGGCAGAGCCAGTTCTCATGTTCAGGGATGAGAACGATGAACTGCCACCTCTGCCATGCACAGCTCACACCTGTCTGACATACCAAGGCATAGAACCAGCACAGTGCTTGGTTGTGTTCATGCAGATACTCACACACCAATTTCACCTGGGGGACTCCTACAGACACACACACAACAGCTACTCATTTTGTCTCACTGTCCATTTGTTGGTGTATCCTGCTTCTCTTTCGTACTCACACACACTTACTGACCTTTTGTGTCAGCCTAGGCTTCCTGCCCCCCTCCTCCCACACACAATCAACACTCTGTATAAGTGATGATTTCTGTGCCATATCCCTGTTTTCTATCTTTTGCATTCAGAGATATGTAAGCTTTGTGTCTGTTGCTCCAGGTGCATAGCTAACAGTGCCTAGTATACCTGCATCTGTGGTGTTGAACTTTTAATTGTATCTTTGACATATATTGTACTTGGAAAGTTAGAAAGCTGATAGCATAAAAATTTCCCAACCTTATAATGAATGATCTTGTGAGGGTTGTGAATTCAGAAACTGCAATGGGTATCATTACTTTCTAATTTCATTCTTTAATAATTTTCCAGTACAAACATATGGCACTAAACTGAGGGCATGCAGTGATAATCAGTACTTTTGAGAGGTATGGCAGTCTGAATCTTTGATGTCTGAGGCCTAGCACTTAGTAATGGACACACATAAGTCAAATAAGTCTCTGCTGTCACATGTTAGGGAATTTTCTGTACAAATCTCCCACATTGTACTTGCTTACTGAAACAAGTAATGAAATACAAGGATATGGCACTCATTCATATTATTAAATAATACACTCCGGGTTCAGGACTTACCTTGTAAATGCAGCAGTTGCTACAGTTTTAGTTCATGGCTGACTGTCTGATGCAAGCAGTACACACCCAATTCATGGGAAGGTAAAGGATGTGTGAGTTGCTTGGCATCAATGTTGCTATATGTATATGAGTAGGAGGAAGGTTTTAGGCCCCTAGGTGGTGACTGAGTGTGCTATGCATAGTCTTTTAGCTGGTGCAAGGGCATATTGAGAATGCCTACATCTGCCTTTAACCACAGCAGCTGGTGGTTCCCCTCTGACTCTTCATCATCCTGTGGCTGTGGGGATCTTGGCATTGGTGGTGGGATGTGTAGCCCTTCCCCTTGCTGATCCCACTGAAGCTGTTTTCTCAGGATTATGATGTGCAGCATGGCATACCTGTGAATATTTCTGTACATGTCCTTGGATTATACAGCAGGGATCCCCCAGATGTATATAGGCACCAAATCTGTGTCTTCAGCAGCCCAAACACATGCTGTATGATATTTCTGGTTTGAGTGTATGCCTCTGTAACAATAGGGCATACTGCCAGCCATGCCAGAAGAAGTAGGGCAGTAAATGTGTAACATAGACCAGCAGAGATAGCTAGAGTTTAGTAAAGAATTATATGTCATTTGTATATCAAACTTATTTTTTCAGATGCTTGAGTTGAAAAATGTATTTGCAAAACTGCTTATGTTAAAATATATTTCTGCTGGAGAAATGTACATGCATTATTGCAACTGAATTGCATGTATATATTTTGACAGATGATACTGGAAAAGAAGAGGTTAATCTCAACCTTCAGTAATAGTAAGAAAATTAAAATACTTGGCCTACGCCATAAAGATGTTATCTCTGAGTTCTGAATGAGTCAGAGTTGCAGTGTCTGTAAGAAGTGTGGTTTGTTAGCTCCTATAGGAAGAAGGGATTTTTTTGTAGTTCTATGACTTACAGTAGCTGCACCAGATCTGAACAATGCTCTTTGTGTGCATTATTGACATGTAGGTGAAAATATTCTGGCAGCTTTTAGTGTTGGTGATAAAATGGGAACCAGAAGTCAGATGACCAGATGTATGTGATGTCATTCTGTACAGAAATAATGTTTTAATATTAGAGGAGACTGAAGTCTTGGGAGCAGTCTGCACTTTGAACCTGAAAAAGGAGGAAGACCACTCACCACTTCTCTAAATCAGTTAGGAAAATATAGTGAGAATAGTTAAGTATTGTTTTTCTGTAACTCTGTGAATCTTTCCAGCTGTGTTATTTTCAATATTTCCTGTGACTGAAACTCTGGTCTTTACTGTAAATAGATATTTAGCATTTTCATATTTGTTTACTATTTATTATTAAATATATTTAAACTTCTAATTATGGTTGGCCCTTTTAGAAAAAATATTTAAGTTTTGAGAGTATTTCAATATATTTATTTGGATGTAACACTGGCCACTCCTGAATGTCTTGCTGTTTGGTCAATGTTAATTAATATCAAATTCACTCAGTATAATTTGGTAACCTTGTAAGAGCCTTAGGTAGCTGGCTTTGTAGTGCCTGGTGGCAGTGATAACTACATTATAGTCTGGGCAGAAGGAGGCATAGGAAGTAACCTGTGCCAGCCTTTCCCAGGTGTGGGTGTATGTGTATGCAAATCAAACTTCAAAGTGTGTGTGTGTGTGTGTGTGTGTGTGTGTGTGTGTGTGTGTGTGTGTGTGTGTGTGTGTGTGTGTGTGTGTGTGTGAGCTACTTGGAGCAGTGACATGAAGCATAGGTTTCACAGAAAGAGAGTGGTGGAGGACTTGGCTTGGGCATTCAGCTGAGAACTTAACTCTGCAGTTGTAACAGTGGGGAGTCTTATTGGGGACCTGGAGGGAGACAGATAGACAAACCCAGACCCTGGGTGCTTTTAAGGGAAATTGTGCTTGATGCAGAGAGGTCTGCATCTGGAAACACTGAGTTTATCTAGTTTTACCTTTCAGAGACCAACCAACCCTCTCCAGTGTCAGTGGTGAGAATTCAGGCTCCTTGATTATTGGCCCAGAGTGAGGATGTCAAAGTTTCATTATTGCATTCTTCCATGGATATGCATCTGTGCATTTCTGATGGGTGTCATCAGCCATGGTTCCAGTGCATAGCTTACACCCCCCCAGTAAATGACCCTGTGGAATATCCCCACTAGCAAACATCTGGTATAGTTGGGAGGTGTGCCAGATATATGTGCCAAAGTAACTGCCAGGGTTGCCAGCACACACATTCAAGATTATTTCTATGGCATTACACACTACCTGGCAGTTGATAGAGTGGTAGCCCTTTCTGATTATGTATAGCCTACCATGTTCCCTGGGTGGTGCCTTAATTTCTATATGTGTGCAATCTATGGCTCCCAGTACTTCATGGTAGTGTGCTACAGTGTAGAACTCCTACATATTTCTGGCCCTCTCCTCATAACTATGGGGAAAATATATGTGGTCACAGGCAAGGTGGAGCATAGCATTTAGTAACTGGTGGAGGATCCTGGATGGTGATACCTGTGACACCCCTGGTATGTTTCTGTTGGTCTCTGAAAGGTACCTGTAGCAAATATTCTAAGGGCTACATA
The DNA here is from genome assembly GCF_019279795.1 of Protopterus annectens. Taxonomy (NCBI): domain Eukaryota; kingdom Metazoa; phylum Chordata; order Ceratodontiformes; family Protopteridae; genus Protopterus; species Protopterus annectens. The sequence goes on from NC_056731.1 coordinate 1,439,255,201, forward strand.
TACCTTTGTCTCCACGGGGATGGGTTATTGTTAGATGGCTCTGCCTGTGAGTTGTGGGCAGCAAAGGTTACAGAATTCCTGTAGTGTGCCCCTATCCACCCTGTAGTTCTCTGCAATTTCCACATCATTTAGGTTGTGGAATGTTAAATGGTACCTGAAAACTCTTCTCCTTCACAGCCTAGGACTATTAGCAGCAACAGCAGCATTGGCATCAGCCTGTAGCACATGCAAATGAATTAAAGCAGCAGTAGCCCCTAACATTCTGCCATGTAGACTCCTTTCTATGGCTGTATTCCAAACGTTTTGGAATTCACAGACAAAAACAGCACTGAATCTACATGGATGCTTTATAGCTTTTTGGATAGCTTTACCATGTTGGATTGGCTGATTAGCCTGCATTTCAGCTGCTTTCATTGTAATTAGCATGCCATGGTGTTTACCTCATTTTCACAGGGGTACGTGGTTCTACACAGCACATACTGAATCTTAAACTGTCTGAGGCTATGTTAGCATAACACTGCAATGTGCACACAGTGAAAAACAACCATGTAAGCTTTATTGAATACCCCTTATCAACTATTTCCTCTATTAGAATGAAGATTATTTGACTAAAGTCAAGAATGTTAAAATGAATGCAAATTCTTATGGGGGGTTTAACTACCCAAACAATGACTGGATAAACTGCTCAGTGTCAAGCAATTGTGTCAAATGTTACTTGACTATATTAAACAAAATAGCTTGGAACAAATAGCAAAAAACATGACTGGGATGAAAAGTGTTAGATATTATGTTAACAGACTTAGGATCTTTCTGTCCCCATCCGCAGACATATCATTCATAATTAATACAGATCAAATTTACTCAGACAGTAAAATCAAACTCCTCATAAATTAATTAGCATTTCTAAATTTTAACAATGGAAACTACAATGCAATAAATGACATATTTACAAAAAAACAATGTGGGATACAATCCTTAGTAACTATATTAGTCTGTCCAAGATACTGTCAGTGAGATCACTGACATCGTCACTGTTAGCATTTTTAAAAACATAATGTTAAGACTCAAAGATATGGGTAAATTCAACAAAATCTTTTGAAAGAATCACAAAATTAGTATTATATAGAATAGAAAACATGGTACTATTAAGCTTTTAAATGTATTATTGAACATTAGTATGCGTAGATTAAATAAGATACAGAAGCTATTTACTTACCTATCCATGGACCACAGCACATCTGCTTGCAGAAAAATTTTGTGCAAGTTTAATATTGAAACATGATGCAGTGCTACATGTAAAAGGCATGATATCTTAAATGCAATTACAGGCACAAGGACTACTTCCATAGATAACAATTAAAAATAATAATGAAAAAAAATCCATGGGAGCAGAGAACATTCCTTTTGGCTTCCTACGTAAGATAATCAGGAAAAATGACTAAACCCCTATAATAAGGAAAATATTAAATTAGGTTACATATGTGTTTCAGACCTGTGATGACAGATCCCATTATACTGATTCCAGTTAGTAAAGTCGTGGGTGGTCTCATCAGACCCAAACAATTGTAAACCCATTAGGCTGACCACTAATCTATGTTAAATCATGGTGAGTCATAATGGTGTGTATCCAAAATGAAATAAAAGCAAAGATAGATGCTGTGAAGCAAGACCAGTAACCAAAAAACAGCACCCAAATGAAGCCACAGGTCACTAGTCTCTCTAAAAAATACTTTAGTCAATAATACATCCAAACAGTTAAGCACTTTTATCAAAAAAATTTTGACTTTATCAGAACAATGACATTCTCAAATGACACAATTAAATACCCCTATCAGATTGGATAAGTGTTCAACCAATATCATACAGTCAATTTAAATAAATAATTAACCCCTTGAATAACTGACTGCAATAAATAAAATGTTATGTGAAAACATGTTGCAAAAATAAAAATATAAATATATAAATATATGAATATATGAAGCATAACCTAACTGAATAATACGTTTATGCTAAAAATGAAGTTAAAAAATCACGCAATAAATAATGTCAATATAGTAAAAAATTGCAATATAAGTGTATAATTTAAAATTTAAATCTTAGCTGCTTTTTCTTTTAAAGCCGGTGCAATAGAAATAAAGTCATTAAGACCTGGATATACATTAGCAGCTAAACGTAACTGCCACAACATTTCCTTGACATTAAGTTTATTTTTCCAATCTCCACCCCTGGGATCATGTATAATTTCATCAATAATGCCAAAACTGTAACCTGAATGTTTGTCACATACCTTGCTGTGCCTGAAGAGAGCATTGGTTTCCTTTTTGGTTCTAATATCATATGTATGTTCATAGATTCTTAACCTTAATGCCCTCTCAGTTTTACCAACATAAAAACAAGTACAACTCAGGCACTTAGCAAGGTACACTATAATTTTAGTAGCACAGTTCCCTTTCCTAAAAAAAAAATCAGTTCTAGAATAATTATCAAGCACAATAGAGGATGTAGGTGATATAAACTTGCATTGGCCACAATGGCCACATGCTTTGGTTCCCTGACTTCCATTGTCGATAGATGAAATGGCTGAATAAACTTCTAAAATATTTTTAATATTTCTACCAACTTTGGTAAAAAAAATAGGCTTTTCACCCAACGAGTTGTAAATGTCGTAATTTGCTCTAAAACTGTTCCAATTCTTATTTACAATACTCTGAATCCACTTGTAATGGGAACTGTATTGTATGACACATGCTTCTGTGAAATCACTTATCCTACCCTTTTCACCATCTAAGGGGTCTGTATTGTCAACTTCTTCAAGTTTCTTACCTAATAAAGGTATATATTTCTCCCCCCAACCATCAAAATCTCCTGCAGTATTTCTTTGACCAAACCAATAGGATAACCTCACTCTATGAACATTGTTTGCAAAATGTTCATTTCTCTCCTCAGATCTTCCTTATGTGAGGTCATTTCAGCTATTCTGATGGTCTGTCCTTTAATGATACATTTTTTTCTGAAAAAAAGGGTGTTGACTATTAAAGTGAAGGTAAGAATTGCAAAATGTATGTTTGCAAAATACTTTAGACCTGAAACCATCAGTATCCTTGATAATCAAGGTGTCCAAGTAACTAATCTCAATAGGGTCACAAAGATAGGTGAATTTGAAAAAATGGGTAGTGTTGTTCAAATATTAAATGAATGGAAATATATTGTTCATGCTCCCTTTCCATAAAATAAAAATATCATCCAAGAATCTATTATATAACAAGATATCAGTCATGAAGTTACTCTTGAAAATATGTTCAAGCTCCCACCCCAACATGAAAAGGTTAGCATATAGTGGGGCACAGGCCACACCCATAGCTACCCCTGAAACTTGTTGATAGTATTGCCCTTCAAAAAAGATATAATTATGTTCTAAAATGAGGGCCATCATTTCACAAATAAGTTTCACCTAGTCATCAATGAGTGTAGAGCTAGAATATAAAATTTCCTCAAAATAATTTAGGCCTTCCTCTTTGGGTATACTTATAAATAAATCCTGGACATCGATGGTAAGAAAAATGATTTTGGGAGACCAAAGCTCAGGTGTAAGTTTAGCTAAAATATCCCACAAGTCTTTAAGTGGGAGAAAGAAGCCACTACATGTCTGATCGTCTTATCAATATGAACAGAGAAATTGTGAGTTTTAGACCCACTGCCAGCAAATATCGGCCTACACGGAGGGTTTTTAATGTTTTTTGCACTTTAGGTATACCGAATAATGCAGGTATTTTAGGATGAGTATTGGTCAAAAATTTGTGAATATCAATAATTACTCTACTTTCTTTAACATATTCTTCAAAAAAATTATCAATCCTACAATATGAAATGTTGATTTGATTAATAGACACTTGCAAATATGTATCTTCATTGAAAAGAATGTTCTGCATTACATTAGTGTAACCCTCAGAGTTGAAAATCACTGCCCTCCTTATCTGGGATCATAACACATATATTTTTATCACCTCTTAATTCATTAAGCAGTTCTTTCTCCTTTTCATTTAAATTACGATACAATCTTTTATTATCTACCCATAACCAGTAGGTGTCATCATTGACTGCTCTTTCACAACTGGCAACCAAAGGATATAAGGAGGGGGATTGTAAACACTATGTTTCCTAAGGGGAACAATCCTAGGAAAAGAGGTCTTGTTGGTATCAGAGGATGAAAACAAGATTGGTTAAAGAACAAGGCAGAATGGATATTGGGGTGTTACCTGGTCTGTGCTGGGAATTTCATTTTGAACTCCTCTTTCCAAATATAAAAGTGGGAATGGGCTACAACCTACTACATATGCTGATAACCCTTAAATAAAAAAAATAACTACTTCAGTAAAAGATTACAAAGTTCTCCAAAAAATGGTCTACAAAAATATAGGTTTGGTGCTCACCTTTAGTGTCATTAAAAGTAGGATCATAAGGCTTACAATTATGATTTACATTGGTCACATCATAAAAAAAACAACACAGTAAGTAATGGTCTAAGGACAATGGTAGAAAATAATTTAAACATTGACAAGTGAATATCTACCAAAGAGAGGACATCCTAGTCTGTAGCTCATTTTTAGGGCATGTCTAAGTTCTTCAAGGGGATTGTTCTACTTCTTTATAACCCATTGATCCAGCATATAATGGAACAGAATGCTGCAATATGTATCCTTCAAATAAGCCAAATGAAGACAATTGAAAGGATAAAATTCATTACTAGAAAAATCACAGAGCTGCAAAGTATAAACTATTCAGAAGAGCTTCAGAACATGTTATTATATTATTATATTATTTTTCCTATGATTTCTGTGTGGTCTACAATGCAATATATGATCCAGCTCTGCTTAAATGTTTATGACTGCAACATATTGCTCAAAGAGCTAACAATGAACTGGGGATCCTAATACTAAAAGCAGATACCAATTAAGCAATAAAATCATATAATGGAATAAGATTTCTATTACTTTTCGCAGATGTCAGCCATTCAGTCATTAATTTTCTACAACAATAATATTGATGTAGGGCAATAGCAGTCTAGTATCTTGGTGGCCAATAGATTGTAACCTTGATAGCTGAACCTAAATATATTTACACACACACACACACACACACACACACACACACACACACACACACACACACATATTGATTTCAATCAGTCCCACAGAATTAATATACAAGAAAGATAAATACAAGTAGGGAGATTTGAATCTAATATTTAATTATTTTCACAATCTAGAAAACACAGTATTAGTTGCAAGTACCACAGGAGAAGTAAGACTGTTAGGGGTAGAGAGTGCACTTTTGACAGGATGACCCTATCATCATATTACATAGAGGATGTGTGTGTTAAAAGTAGGATAAAGTGCAGATGGAGCTGTGTTCAAAGTTAAATTCTTCTTCTGAGAGAAACTTTACTAACCTGTCACTAGAAGCACAAAATTCTATAAACACACACAGAAGGTGTACTACCTCAACTTATTCAAAAAAAATTTTTTTGTAAATATTTTTAACTCTCTCTCTGAAATGCACCACTGGCAATCTAATGTGCATGGCTGATGGCAAAGTATTAGTGCATGTGTAATTATAGCTTGATATATTGAACTAAGAATGGGAATTAGCAGTTGTCTATGGTGCTCTGTGCTGACTTTCATACAAATAAACAGTATACATACACAAGCACATCTGAATCTTTTGGAATACAGAAAAGATATGCATTATGGTCTTGTTTCACTTGTCATAATTTGCACATTTGTCATGACAGTTGCATGTCTTCAATCCTTATATGTATGAGACAGGTGTATTATGAAGCACATGAGAGACCATACATGTCATTGCTGATGGAAGCATGGCTTATGGAACCTGGTTTGAATCAAGGAGATGTATTTAATGACACAGAAGTGACTGGAATACACATATAGACATACTAAGACATTAGTTTATTATTCATTTGTGCATATATTTGTGCTGTGCTACTCTTCGTTTTATCATCATAATTATTCAGGCAAGATCTGTACAAGGCGGTGTTCTCACTAGAGAGCAAATACATTAATACAGAAGCATGATGATGTTTTGTTAAGAAAGTGAGTAGCCAACAGTTACACCTACAGGCCAGAGTCATATCAAACATTCAAAATCATGGTGGCATACATCTGGATTTGAACCTTATTGGTATTCTCAGAAAAATCTACAGACATGTGGATTATCTAACCATACCACATAGCAATTCCTACTTTATAGACTTCAAATATGACAACAGATTGAAGCAAAGTGGAGTGTATGCATTACTTGTCATTGCCCTCATGACAATGGCAAAATCAGATAACATGTACGTTACATCCACTAGTCTAACAAATATGAAACAGTAAAAAGTGATGATACAGAAGTGGGAAGACATACAGACATGGAGACAGTGATAGAGACATAACAACAAATGTTATATTTTTCCTAGGTCAGTTTTTATCATCCTTGGGGTGTGCTAATGTTATGTTTTCCTGATAAGTAATCTGTGAGGGTATGTGCAATCAAGTCATTCAGTACAGAGAAAGCAGGGGTCAGAAAGTATAACTATGACTAAGACATAAGTAAGATAAAGATGGGTTACTAAGATATGTAGACAACATTTGCACACATAATAGTAATATAACTAAAGCATTAAGTACAACTTTCATATATTTCTGGATTTGAAACATTGGTACTATACCAAAACCATTTTACAGACATGTGAATTATATCAACACAACACACACAAAATGTTATTTCTCACCATTAATTTTGCTGGTTTAATAGGCCATCACAAAACAATGAGATAAGGGAGAATGTAGTCATCAGGCTTCTTCACAGTAATGGCATTTCTAACATTACATAAGGTGTGCATTATAACCAGCAGCATAAACAAATGATCCAATGCAGAACAGTGATGCAGTATGTTAAGGTGTCATGTGTCATGATTTACACATTTGTCATGAAGCCAGGGATATTTGGACAGCATGCTTCCTAACAGTCGTTGCAACTGGAACATCATATACAGTGTGCATTCAAGTCTTCAACCTGTTCAAAAGAAGATCATCCCAAATGTACATAGCACAGTGAGACTAAGGACAGTAGCATGAAGGGGCACAAAGTAATGCATCTGAAAGCAAAAACTCACAAGATTTTTGCCATAAACTGTGCGATTCAATTTCCCCTATGTTACGGGTGGTGCTTGTCACCAGACATTGTGAAAATGCAGAGGAGAAAGACTGATTACACAGAAGGGGGGATATACAGACAGGGAGAGAGGGAGGCAGGGACCAAGTAGATTCTGAAATTAGCAAGAAAATGGTGGCTCAAAGCAATAAACATGCAACAGTTGCACATAAAATAGTATAATAAAAACAGTTTGAGATATTTCTGGATTTAAACCCTTAAAAGTATATCAAACCATAAAGGAACTCCTACTTCGTGCACTTAAAATCATGCCATTGAAGAGGCAGTGAAAATTTAAGGAAGCAGAAGGAGTAAACAGAGAGAGAGATGTAGAAAGATAAGTAACAACATTGTTTCGGGTGCATTAAGGACCATCTTTATTGTGTATTACTCTGAGTTTTTTCCTCATTATTACTCTGTCATGCTCTGTATAATAACATGCTTGGTATAGAGAACAAGAAGGGGTAGGAGAGTAGAAACAAGATTAAGAAATAAGCAGAATAAGGGTGGCTTCCTAAGTCTCCCTGTTGGGGATGGAATGTTTTTTGCAATTGTTTTCTTGCTGCACTATTCAAATAGTATGTTAATGATATGTTGTAAGTGGAGATAAATATGGACATTTGCAGTTAAACATATGATAGGAATATAAAATGTCATGAGATAATAATTTGACATAGAGCTGTAATCAAAACCATGACACCATGCTAGAACATCAGTCTACAGACAGGGGAATTACCTCAGCATATCATATAGAAACTACTACCCCGGGATTCATAAAGCTTGCACCAGGTGCAGGCATAGTGTCGGCATTCTAACAACAAATATGGCCACCAAGTGATTCAGTATGAGCTGTTTCCATGTGCACTACCTGCGTACGCTACACCCACACAACTCCCTAGCCTTGTATGCTAATTACCCCATGTACAGCAGTGTAGCATGCAAATGAAGGTATGTAGCGATTCAGGAAGTGGTGCAGGCGTAGTGTAAGCATGCAGAAATGTAAACCATAGAAAACAGTTTACATTTTTTCAAACATAAAATCAGAGCCATGACAGCCGACCAAACACATGTATTATATTGTTAATATATGCCAATGGTTAAATATATAGCCATTGGCATAAAAAAACTTGTACAAAATATAAAATTAACATTTAATATATATATATATATATATATATATATATATATATATATATATATATATATTTATATAGTCGCACTATTGTGATGTGGAAGCAGGGCAGTGGTGTTCAAAGGGGATTGCAAGGAATATATAAAAATATAGAATAAAACTGCAATGAAACACATATCATGATTTCCCCATAATAGTCAATGTCAGGCATGCTACACCATACATATAGCACAAGGGTTGCTAAGGGGCAGTGACAGTGTTATGCGCAGTAGCTCGGAATTAGTAGGCAATGCCATGCAAATGAGAGGAGTAATAGTGAATCGCAAATTTCCCGCTGGTGTAAGGATTCACCTCACAGTGTAGTGTTATAACAGCAAGCTGCGCCCTTGAGATAAAGATGACATCAAGAGAGGGGTATAACGGCACTGCTGTAAGCACATTGGAACATTGCTAAACCGGTCTGCCCCTAGCTAGGCAAAGCTGCGGGATAGGGGTGTGTCAAATTGGTCAAAGCTATGCTTAGCTGAGAGTACACAAGGTAACCGAGTATGCATGTGAACGGAGATGAAACCGCGCCGGTAAACGGGTATGCGCGGAGGGCACTGCAGCTGAAACAGGAAGGATATAGGAAAGAAATAAGGAAATGCTGCAGCAGTGAAACTGGAGTACAAATGATTAATTAACACCTAGGAGCCTACAGTGGGCCATTGACAACAGCTAACAAGGCTGCAAGCAGCTACCTGCAGAGCAGGGAAGGGAAGGGGCTGTACTGCAAAGAAAAAAGTAAAGTGTCAAAGCAGAACAAAGCCAATATGCAGTATACCAGCTACAAGGCACATTTTGCCATGACTGGGTAGGGAAAGTACAAAACAAGAAAGATGGCAGGTGGATGCATGCCTGATAATGGGAGGGGATCCAGGTCTAAAAGTGAATTAAAGGGCAACAGATTAATCAAGGCAGGCAAGTAGATCTCAACAGTAAAGGCCCCACAATCGCAGTACTCATTGCAAAACCCATAATTAAGACATGCTGCAGCTGGAATAGCTCATACACACCCACTGACATCAGCAGCATCGATAGCACAATACTATAAAGTGTGAAAGCACCTCACACACATTTGTGTATTCCCATACACTCTGCACCAGTGGTGTATACAGATGGGGAACTTTTATTATGTACCTGTTAGGGGCTGCCATAGCTTTGATCCACCAGCATGTGTTGGAGGCTGAAGGTGGTGATGAGGATGATGCACATGACCACCTCAGGCACCAGAGGAGGAGGAGAGTGTTCAGACCCAGGTTAACCTACCAGGGGCTACATGATCTGGAGATAGTAGAGCATTACAGGGTGGACAGGGACATCCTACAGCAACTTGTGGAGTTGTGCTGGCCATGCCTCAGAGCCAGAACAAACAGAGGGGAACCCATCCCAGTGGATAAGAAGGTATGTGTAAGCCTGAGAATACTAGCTGCAGGTACCTTTCATAGACCAACTGGGGATATCATGGGGATCTCACAGGCATCAGCATCCATGGTACTACACCAGTTCCTGGATGCCATGTTACCACATGCCAATGAGCACATATACTTCCCCCGAACACAGGAGGAGTTGGCCAGCAATATACTTCTCTTCCACCATGTAGCAGAATACCCAGAGGTACTGGGTGTAATAGACTGCACACACATACACATCAAGTCACCACATGGTGAGCAGGGTAGGTGCTACATAAACTGCAAGGGATAACCCTCCATCAACTTCCAGGTCGTGTGCAATGCCCAGAGCATTATATTGGATGTGTGTGCTGGCAGCCCTGGAAGCTATCACAACTCCCACATCTGGCATACTTCACAGCTGTATCAGTTATTTGCCAGGGGGGACATCCCAAATGGCCACCTGGTGGGGGGTGCTGGGTATGCACTGGAACCGTGGATGATGACTCCCATCAGAAATGTTCATACACCCATGTAGGAATGCCATAATGAGGCACACGCACAAACCAAAATTATCATAGACCATGTGTTTGGGATGCTGAAATCATGGTTCCATTGCTTGGACATATTTGGTGGATCCTTGCAGTACTCTCCAGGCACATGTGCCCACATCTTCATAGTGTGTGCCATGTTACACAATATGGTCCTGCGGAAACAGCTGCAGCAGGGACAGAATGGTGAAAGCCCTCATAGCCCACCACCATTACCAAGGCCCCCACAGGCACAGAGGTACTCAGACCACAAACACCCTGAACCAGCCCCAGTAGGCAGATGGAGGCATGCCCAGTATGCCCATGCCTTGGCAAAGAGGGGATGTACAGCACACACACACTGACAGTGTAGGCAACTAGGGACTGACACCTTTCTCCACCTTCACACACAGTAAAAATGTATGGCACATACACAAGACTACCTGTAAATTGTCATGGATAGGCAGTCTACTGTGTGCATCCAACATAGACAGCCCTCAACTATTGCACACACAACTGCCATTGGCACAAGGTAAGTCAACACCTGAACAGTAAAGTAAGCTATCAGCATATGCAGATACTGTATATATAGATTCATATGTAGGTACTTGCCAAACTGCCAGAGGCCATTCATAAGCCCGGCCAAAAAGTGTCAGCTTTTGCCACCCCATTGATTCATTAACTGCCTTCTGTGGAGCAGAGCTAATGACCTGATCCCTGGGTTACATCTACTGTTCCCCATCCACTCTTCAAGGTTTCTCTTGCAAAGTGTTAGTAAGAGGCTCTGTATAATGCAGTTAGGGATGTTGTTCCAAAGTATGGGGAGTGTCTGTGACAGGAAGCTGTCCCTCCAGCATCTTCCATTTATTGTTGTGGCAAGGTTCAGCTCACTGCAGTGTGTGGCTCACTGTGACATGGATTCCCATAGGAGGAGCATATCCATCAATCCTGAGTTCATCATGGCTGTGTTGGCCAGCAGAGATCATCTCTGGGTAAACAAGATGCCACTGAGTAAAGCAGGAGTTTATTCAGTCTGGCTGCATAGGCCATATGTTGGAAGCCAGTATTCCCCTTGGCGAGGTACATTTGTGGACCCCCCCAGATGTTGGAAGTGTCTTCTGAGGTACATCCCACATGGGTTATTATACCCTATGTTGGGATTGATGAGTGATGAGTAAAGGGGCACTATAACCTCAGTATGTCTAGATGGGAATCCTTTAGTAGTCAGATGGCATACATAGAAGGATGTCCTAACAACTGTGGAAATATGATTGTTAAAGGGGAAATCACCATCTACTTTAGTCCCTAGATACCCCATTACCTCATCCGTATTAGAGTGGCTGCAACTTATGTGTTAATATGTGGGTGCCAATTCCACAGTGGAATGACCATGCACTTAATGGCACTTGGCTGGAGGCCGTGTCATTGCCACCCTTTGACGTTCTCTGTGAGGCCCCTTGAGGGATGTCTGTGTCAGCTGGCCTATCAATCATGGCATCCAGTTTGCAGTCATTGCCAAACATGGTCTACCGTAGTCCACCTGCATTTGCCTGTACCTCTGAGACATATATGCCAAAGAGTAGGGCTCCCAGGACTGAGTCCTGTGGGACACCAGTCATGACTGGTCACGAGGTGGACCTGGAGACTGCTAGTCGTACCATGTGGGTTCTGTGTGTAAGCCCATTGGCAATCTAACCTGTGATGTATGGGTGTATGTACAGGCTGGTGTGTTTATCAATAAAACCAGAGTGAGGCATGGTGTCAAAAGCTTTGGCAAGGTCCAGGTAGTATGTGTGAGCCACCTCCCCCATCATCTAACGTCTTGGTGACGGTATGTAAGACGTCAAACAGGTTCATTAGGCATGAACTGCACTCATCTAAGCTGACCTGGGTTGGGTCACGTGTTCAGAGGTTACCAATGTCTTTGTTAATGAGTGCCATGAGGATGCTAACCATACCATTGCAGACCAGGCTAGTCAGGCTTATGGGGTGGTAGTTACCATGGTCAGTTGTGATTCCACCTTGATGGAGTGGAAGAAGCATTGCCACATGCCATTTTATGGGCATGTAGCCTGTGGGGAGACTGTGGTAGGAAAGCTTAATTAGGTGGGGGGGCAGGTTTTCTTGTACAGTTTGCAAGATGCAATCTGTGACAACATCTGCCTCCATTGACACTGTGTTCTGCTGTTAGAGATGGCCATTTCCACTTGTGTGTCTCTGATGTGTGGGATACTGTACCTTTTGGGTAGTGTTGTGGGATCTTCAGGGGGTGAAGTATGCACTGGATGTATCTACAAGGCTGTTGGTGATATCAGTAGGGTTAGCATAATTTGTGTTATATTTCACCAGCACAGTGCAAATCTGTGTGTCACCATGTAGACCCTTGAAATAGCCAAAGAAGGCTTTGTGGTTATCATTCGAATCCTTGCGTATTCTCCTGCTGATGTTAGCCTTGGATGATGTCACATAAGGGAACTACGTATCATACTAATAGTGGTCATGGATGTCTGTCCTCCGTGGGATTTGTTGTGTGTCTGGAACACTGTCCTACTTCTGTAGTATAGCCTTTTTATTTCAGAGGTCCACCAGACCAGTGTCCTTGTCTAGGAGAAGTGTGGCTTGGTTTACCAGTGATGACACGATCCATACATCCATGTAGGTTCTTATAGACTGCATTTGTAAATCTGTCTGTATCTTGAGCAGTGTTTCCCCTTAGCGTGGGGGCTGTGATACCCCCCACCCCTGTCACTAGTAGTGTAAATTTAGCTGTAGGAAAGGTATACACTGTGGTATCCATCGGTGGGGGAGATGCTTGGGTGTGGAAACAGTGAATAGTTCATGGTCAGATCTAGCCAGCGACCAGTTAACCTCCGCTGTGTTGCACCTGTTGCCCATGTTGGTGATGACCACTTCTAGTAGTTTCCACCCCACTTTAGGGAGGTTACCACCTGATACAGGGCATATGAGGTGATAAATTCCAGGCAGCACTGGGCCAGAAAGTGAGCAGCGGAGTAAGTTTCCCAGTTAATGGTATATTAGTTGTCATCGACCAATGCCAGGGTGTGCATTAGGACTGTCATGTTCTCCACTGTCTCCAGGTAGGTGGAGTGGAGGTCCTGGTTCACTGTGGGGGATCAGTAGCTGGCCGAGTTTACATTGCAGTTGTGGCTGATGTTAGCTGCACATGGATGATCTCAGAGGTATCATGCTGCCCCACTATCCTGGAGCTGTAGGTATCCCTGATGAATATGGATACAGCCCCTCCATGTCTGTCAGTCCATGTTCTGTGGCTGAAATGTGTGGTATGGTTTGCAGCCTGGTAATGCTGGTATGATCTCAGGAGACTTAAGCCAGATGTCAGTTACTGCACAGATGTTGATGTTGTCCATTCTGAGGAGTGCTGTGAGTGCATGTATATTGTGATCACAACCCCTGATGTTGAATAGCATAACCCTCATTGAATCTGCTATTGTGCTGTTTATGGTGCTGGTATTCACCTTCGAGACTCTCCTAAATAAGGCACTATGGGAGCGCCAATAGCCTTGGCAAGTATTCCAAAGCCTAAGGCTGACACATAGGCCGGTATGGTATCATTGCGTGCATGTTCCCCATATGTGCTTGTTTTTCATCTCCCCTGTAGGCAGCCTACTGGTAAGCAATAAAAAGCCTTAAACTTATACAAGTCTTCTAGCTTCCAAGATAGGCTTTTGGAGTGACTAAGTATCAGTGTTCAGTATATTCTTGCTGTACTTAACTGTTTGCTGACTACATGGTGTTTTCTCACTGTATATTGTGATCTGAAGGTCTGTTTATTCACATATTATGGCTGTGATGGCCTGCACGTTAGAGGCTCACAGATAGCCTACTACCTATCTGCCCAAGGGCAATTAGAAGCATAGCTATAGTGTATTGGCTTTCCCCGCACCATTGATGAAGTAATTGAGCCTCTGTCAAGCATAGCCAATGAAGCAATTCCAGGCAGAGTTGTTGGAAGCTGTTGAAGACTGAGGTTGTGGAGGGTGAGAGGGGGACTTAGTGATATAAAGAGGGCATGTTAATGTGACAATTCAATACCATTCAATTTCCCCAACAGGTCTCACAGCTATCAAACTGGACAGGCTCCCCCACCCACTGGCTGTATGATTCTGGGACGCATGATCCCAGGGGTGTATAGTCTGTTACCCATTCACACAACAAGGTTTCTCTTGAAGTGTGTCATTGAGAGGCTTTGCCTAATTTAGTTAGGAATGTAATGTATTGCCTCACAGTACATTTGTTATATGTTGTTATTTCAAGAGTACGTGACACTCACTGAGTTTGCGGGCCTCCGCCCTTTGCTTAGCCTAGCTTACACATAGAAATCATCTAAATAGGAAATAGGCGGAAGCAACGTTAATATCAACAGTGTAATGGTTACAGCATATACATAGTATCTGTGCATTCAAGCTTACAATCCCGATAAAGGTAGGGATGTTTATCATGTGCAAAAGTATACCTTATTCACAGCTTGCATATATAGGTAGTAATCGTCTGTATAATAAACATTGAAAATACCCCTATAAACCCATGTGTGCTAGAGAGTACAGCCAACAGAGAATGTAGTGTTATGTCAGCACATAGTGAGATGTTACTTCACTGACATGTATACATCCTGAGCAGTTAGCGGATGTGGCCGTGTTTGTGCGCACAGGTTATACGTTAAAACATTTGTTTAACTGTGTTTAACTGCGGCTATAATGTCACACAAACACTTTTAAACATGCTTACAACTGCTTAAATGATCCTTATTCTGCAGTAAAAAAACATTTGTAAAGCATCAAAGGTGTCGAACCCTGGACCATGCGCACTATAGTCATGGGACTTACCACTAAGCCATCCAAAGTGTATACATGTCTTGAGAATACACCTTATACCATATGCATTTCACGGTAATGGTCACAAATGGTACAGTCACTTTGTGTACATATGTACAGTACATTGTACTATACTGTAGTTTGTGAACCAACACATTCCAGTCTATATATGTATTACTGTTGCAAACTAATATGAAATATATATAAATATATATATATATATATATATATATATATATATATATATATATATATACATGTCAGTGATGTCTGCATACACACACACACACACACACACACACACACACACACACACACACACACACACACACACACACACACACATATATATATATATATATATATATATATATATATATATATTATACAGTTACATCAATAGCCATAAATATATATATATATATATATATATATATATATATATATATATATATATATAAACGGCTATGAACACACTTCGTGACACAGAAGCACTCCAAAGGAATTGGAGTGTATCCAAAACACATGCACCTCTGGTATTATAACAATTAATATTAACCTAATTCACCATAGAAGGGGTGGTTGTTGTGTATGTGAAGATTGGGGTGGGGGAGGAATGATGGGTAATGCAATCATGCATCAAGGAGGGCCTGGGTCGGATGTCCAGTAAGTGAACTGGAGGGGTATACATGGAGTATGGCGACAATATAAAAAGGACACAAAGCATGAACCTTTCTCATTCATAATCCACCCTGTCATGTCACATTGCATCACGTAATTTCACAAACATATGAACATTAACATGTATCAGACATATTTACACGAACTGACTGTCACATTTGTTTTCAGTAGTGAGGAATGTCTGTAGTACAATGTATATTCTAAACACCATAACGTTTGTACATATCTCAGATGCCTTAGTGGTAATGTCAGTGACTGTGGTGTCCATGGTCCCAGGTGCAAAGGCTGTTATTTTGAGGGCCAGAATGAGGGCTGGTGGATGCAGGTGGATTAAAGCACTCTTAAGCAGTTGTAAGCGGGTTTCCACGGGTTTGCGTGACAGTAAGCAGCGCTGAAACACGATAAACGGAGAAGCTCTTCACAGGTTTAACCTTTGCTTAATGTCACGCAGACCATAGGCAAACATGCTTACAACCTCGTAAATGCACGCTATTCACACTTTCCCTACCAGTGCCTACTCTGAGAGGTAAAATAATAACACCTTCCAGGAGTAGAACCCGCAACTATGTACTCCATCCTCAGAGTAACCTGTACTCCATCCTCAGAGTAACCTAACACTAAGCTACCTGGGATGTACCTATCCCAGCTGTGTATGCAGTCAGGTTAAAACACAAAAGGGAGGAATTTGTTGAAATAGGACAACCCGCCATGTACCCAATTAAAGATGCATGCTCATACATTGACATATATATATATATATATATATATATATATATATATATATATATATATACAGAGAGAGAGAGAGAGAGAGAGAGATACATAGAGACATGTCGATATATACAGGTCTATATATATATATACATATATATATATATATATATATATATATATATATATATATATATATAAATATATATATATGTGCATATTTATAGATAGGTTAATAACATCTACACATCTATGGAGGTACAGATAAACCTATGCAATAATATATATATATATATACATTTATATATATATATATATATATATATATATACACACACACACACACACACACACACACACACACACACACACACATATACATGTCTGTAGACAGCATCCAGCATCCAAAGTGGTCATATCTGAGTATAACATGGACCATAGCAATCACACATTCCGTCCCCCTCCCAAACAATATGAACATAACATACAAAGAATATATGACAATACACTATTACAAATATGTTCTATGGACACAGTCACCAACACAACTGCAATGACTGCAAATATCCATGACAGAAATACACAGCTTTCATTTT
The DNA here is from genome assembly GCF_019279795.1 of Protopterus annectens. NCBI lineage: Eukaryota > Metazoa > Chordata > Ceratodontiformes > Protopteridae > Protopterus > Protopterus annectens. Next base: position 1,439,272,349 of record NC_056731.1, read on the forward strand.
GCAAAACTTTATTACATTCCGATCTATTGCCAAAAGGATACAAGGACTAACCGTAACTACATGCTATACAGGAAGCATTTAATAGTGCCTTAATGAATCAGCCTGCAATTACTATAGTATTAGTCTACTAAGGAATAGGCGTTCACATCCAGAAAGAACACCCACACACATATATACATTGTATAAATGGGGTTCCTACACACCTGCATGTGCTATGTACACCCACCAACATCTGTCCCACAACCAAAATAATTACATCAATACATACTGTCATACAATAACCAATTATTCAACTACTGTACAACATCTGCTGAAACCTTAACATACCTGGACACAGACACACTAACATGGCCCTATGTGAAATAGTTGCCGTTATACAATTGAACAGCTGCTGATGTAACAGGGTTTGTATGAGCTAATCCCGTTTCAGAGGGATGAAAGGTTCGTACACCAGGAAGTGTCACCGAGTACTGATTATCACCACAGTATGATACTCAGTAACACCAAACTGAATATGTTTGGAAAGCCCACTGTAAACCCGCTAACATTATATGCATAGCTATGCAGCCTTGAGCTGGTCAAACAACCTGGCCAGACTGAAACATATGCAGAAGCATTAGGTACAGACAAACCCTGCACAAGTAGCAATGTTCTGAAATATAACAACAGTACTCCCATTTAGACCAAGTCCTCTAGGCATTACACACAATATATTACTGTTCGTCTCCATAGAGCTGTTGCAATAGATTCCAAACAACAATTCCACCCTGTCTTCCTCACAAGTAATGCAAAGGGACAACGCCCAAGTGGAGTACTCAGTTATACTCCACTGTAGCCATGGTATTGGCTAAGGCAGTAGCAGCGCAGCTGATATGCATGTAATTAGCTAATTAGGAACACCAATTGGTCATCGGGATAGCACATGTTACTGATATGTAACTATAAAAGGTTGCCTTGATATACATTAAAACCATTTGTATCTACCTGTAGGGCAGTACAAAACACTGAAAGATGAACTGAAATGAGTATTATACTAATCAATAACACCTCCGATTACTAAGAAGGTATGTATAACGTAGTATGTCTGTGTATGTAGTACCTGTACTATAAGAATTACAGTGTAATCAAAGCATATAGCAGAAATAGCTATCTTGTTGCAATGTATTGTTGAGAAGTAGTAATGCCTTGTAGTGTTCTATGTGTGTACTGCTGTAGGTCACACGGCAAACTCTGCATACACCACAAGGGATTCACTTCCAGCCACTGTCAGTGTCAGGATTGGTCCAACAAGTATTGGCTATAATAGGGGATAGTATATGTCGATATATTGTAACGGTCGACATATTATGGGTATATAAGTAAGATGAACATGTTAAAGGTGGGCTTACCATGCAAATATGGTGTGCATTGTGGGATATTGTGCCAATAATTGTGTAATGTGCAGTATTCTAGGCAGATCTGTATTCTATTCTACATAGCAGTTCTGTTATGTTATTCAAACAGTAGTTATATCTATTAGCAATTACAATACTCAATGACAGGATACATATCCTTTGTATTCATCTGACAGTTTAGCAGCATGATAGCAAAGATAATTGGAAGAGCCAGGTAGCTATCCATGTACATAACACAAGTAATATCCACCTCTCTAGTACTGTTTGCAAGCAATAACAGCTGTGCATGTGTACATGTTATGCAAATGTGTAGTGACCCTTGTTACAGGGCTGGATCTCTCTAGTATCATTTGCAAGCAATAACAGCTGTGCATGTATACATGTTATGCAAATGTGTAGTGACCCTTGTTACAGAGCTTGGCCAAATGGCTATGTGCACACCTACACAGAGTGGATATTGAGAGTACAGACACACTGGTCGAACTACCAGGTTTGTGTAGCCTAACCTCTCATTGCTAACCTAACAGTCGATTGCACATACTGTATGTAGGGTAGTGCACAGCACTGGTAATGAAACAGGTTGCATATCATCTTTAACTCCAGTGTAACATCTGCAGTAAGAGTGTAAGATGTAGGAGACAGCTGCCCATGTGTAATAGCTGCTTCATAGAGAATGGCACACACTATCTGATTATATCCTGATCATGTTGATAGTGGCAGCAGAGTCTATTGATACATGACTCTGTTTGGAGAGTGGGTGTCTCTGCCCAACAGAGATCATGGTCCTGGTGGATATGTGACTATATCCTTAGAGAAGAAAACAGACCTGTAGACACTTGCATCATTTGTAATCAGCTAACAGGATAAGATGTGCTCTTCAGAGGAGGAATGCTGTTAAAGGTAGCTACAATGTTTCTGCTGTCGTGTTGTCACGTCCATAACACAAATATTTACATGTGAGCATCACTGTCTAAAACATATTCATAAGCAATACATAAACAAAATACAGTACTTGGTATTTGTAGTACTGAATGCTCATACAGTCATATCCACTAGTCAGCTACTGGTGTTTACTAATGTCAGCTTTGTGTATGTGGCCATCCTGGAGGAATGTAATCTCTATGCCATGTACACTGCCAAACCCACCTATCACCATACCCCACACATTGTTTGAGATGCAGCTACAGGGATAAGCTGGAAGGCAGCCAGGTCTACAGCTATGACTGGACTGGACAGTCATGAGGTGTAGGTTAACACATGCAGCTCCTCAACACAACCAGCACATTTCCTTACCAGAACACAGTAAGGACACCCAACCACACTACCGGAAATCACACACATTCACAGACGTGTATAAGTATCTGGCCAAACAAGTGACCCCCCAAGCAGGAAGAGATAGACACCAAAATACACAAACTGTATGACATAGTTTGCATAATTGTGCCACACCTCAGAACACGTGACCAGAAACATGCCTAACAGTACTCATTTGTGAATGCAAACTCTAGCACTATGTTACAAACCAACTTATACGAGGGCATACATACTGTCAGCAGACTGTCTGCCATGATTAGCCACATCCCCATACACTCAGACCACCTTTTGAACTATACACATGGCACTGGCATATTCCATGTTGTTGTGCAGGACCTGTGATGCAGTAGTCTGGACTGCATGGAAACACATGTAGGAACTGTCGGGTCTTATAGCCCATGTAGGTATGTCCCAAGGCCTGGGTAGCATTCTGCCATTGGTCAGAATGATACTGCAGTACAGGGACAAAAGGATTGTATTCCACAATTGTCTAGTGTAGTGGTGCAAGTCAAAGGGTACCCAGTATCTGTCATCCTGGGATAAAATGGTTGACAGACCATGATAATTTGCCAGACAGGGCCTGCACCTGTCACCCCTGGGAATCTGGATACTGCCTCGGGCTCTTGCTTCCCGTATAGTGCCTTCATCATGCACAGTTCAAGTGAAGGTCCACTGCTGTTACAGGTACAGCCAATCAATAAACTGCTGGTCTCGCTACACAATGATACATGTCAGAAACACTATACGGACACACATATGTCAATCCCTAACATGGAGAACATATCTGTGCAGTGGCTGAGAAATGTTTCATTGCTCCGGAGAGCACACCTGCATGACCATGTTATAACATATTCCTCACCTCTTGCCCATTATCCTTTATTGGAACACATGGGCCGCAGGTGGGTACATATTCCTGAAGTATATGTACACCCCCACACTAGTTGAACTTGCATAACTTCAGATGCATTATGCTGAGCAACTACCTGTGTGCCAAAGTGGAATTCAAATTGCACCTTGAGACAGATCACCCACCAGGCTGCAGACTTCCCAACTGTCATAATGTGCTCTAATGGGAAAGATTAGGTCTGAGACAGAACCATAATAATGGCTACTCTCAACTATTCCATTATGAACTGGGAAGACATCTCATGTACCAACACCTGTGCTCAATGCATGTTGGATTCCATTGACCCAACTGACCTGGATCACAGTAGTCACACAAACAGGGCTAACAGTATGCTACACATAGTTAGTCTCCAATGCCAATGTTATGTTTCCTAAGAGCAGAGTGGTGACTGTCATGGCACCCATGCAGATGGACAATGCATGTGCAAATACTGAATCCTACACAAATGAACCTTAAGCAGTCACATATGTGCAGTGATTGTGCCATTGAAACAGAACCTAGATTCAACCCAACACAAACAAGAAGGCAAGCTGGTGGTACCATGCTTTAAACTGTATCACAGAAGGTAGTAACTCTTGCAAGAGTGAACACACATGAGTGTAGGTGATCCCTGGTCAGCCTCAGTAAGATGCAGATACACCATATATAACCACACAAAGCTACTTTGAAACTAATCAGCCACATATTATGAGGCCAAGCACAGAGCATTCCATAGCTGTGTCATTAATGTTAACGGGAACGACAAGACCTGCCATGCTGCACACACTACGGCATGGGAAGTACTGCACCTACAGAAATAGCACCCATTCATCCAGATAGCGTCTTGGAGAATCTAAACGCACTCCCGCCCTCACTAACAGGTACACGTAGTAATATAACCATGTACGCTACAGGGCCCCTGTACTA